>NC_087250.1:3705000-3970000 GCF_037042905.1 Lytechinus pictus
CTTATCGAAGAAAGTTTGAAATGATGTGTCTGATGATGATATATCCACTGCACAAGTAAAATCACTGTTCGTCTTTTTTTCGAGGTCTATTTCATTTCATTTACACCTTCAACATTTACAATATGTTTTGTTCCATACATCTCGATACATAATCAATAGAACAAGGAAAAAATGCAGATTCCAATAATCAAGATTACTATTCGAACACGTTGAAAATGTAGGAGGCTGCTGAAAAGCGGAACGTGTAGAGTGCAGCCTCCTGATAAAATACTCATATAAACAGTATAAACAGAAACAAGTAACATGGTAAGAATTTGAGCACAAATCCAGTTAAATGTGAAGTTTAAAAAAAGGAAAGAAAGAGAACACGAAGAAAGCAAGATTCAAAGTCTCCAGATTCCTGCCCTGGCACTAACAGGGAATCTCACGGATCAACAGGAAACGAAAAGCGTTCACAAAACACTGTTTGCAATGCTATATAAAACAAATTGAAAGAATATTTTCATGTTTTATTTCATATCATTTATTGGTTTCTGCAACAGTTTTTCATAAACACATTAACAATGGTAATACAATAATAATATACGTTACTGACAAGCAAAACATTGAACAAAATTCCATTTTCTATTAATACATTTCGATTTTTTTTAAGGTTGCAGGGGTTGCCACTATAAGCTAAGCTTGACTGCGTGGCAACCCCATAAACATAATGTTTGAGTGATGAAGAGTTAAATCAACTGACGAATATCTTGAAGAAACTTGTTTAATTAAAATAAAAAAAAGGGCTTGGGGGAATCTTTGATAGAAGAATCAATGGTGCCCCAAGGTCGAGGGACTTCGAAAGTCAATATTGATTTGGCAAGAATTGTCCGAGGTAGAGGTAAATCACATGACACATATGATTTACTTGCTAAACTGTGACGTCACAAAATTAAAATGTTAAAAATTCATAACACCCTAATTCTTTAAATGATATTCATCAAACCTCCACCTATATATATATGTCTATGGTCGTTTAGGGCTTCGTTACACAATTGTTAGTAGTAATTCATCACTTTATTAACATTCAAATCGTTCAAACAAAGGAATAAAATATATACAAACATAGAAGAAAGGAACGCCCAGGACATATCTGAGTAACAGAACAAGCAGGGCATACATAAATAACATAGATTATATTATATCGTTGACTAAAATGGCCTATTAAGATCATCGTTACTAGCGCATTTTGCTCAGTAGACTGACTAGGAACCAATCAGAATTGACCTTTCAAATTAGTGCCGCGGGGCCCACGCTATTATTAATAGTAATTATTAATAGTAATTAGTGATCGCCGTGGAGCGTTGTGGCCCAGTGGATTAGTCTCCGGACTTTGAAATAGAGGGTCGTGCGTTCGAATCCCAGCCATAGCGTAATTTCCTTCGGCAAGAAATTAATCCACATTGTGGTGCTCTCGACCCAGGTGAGGTGAAATTTTCCTTGAACGCTTTAGCGCCTATTAATCAGCTACTCAGGTACTAATATGATACCAAGTATCAAAGCGCAGTTGAGTATATGCACATAGTAACTACGCTATATAAATGGATATATCATTATCATTATTATCGTCGGGGTGAACCTCTCCTTTAACATAAGATATTTATATTCATGCCAAGATAAAAATCCGAGTTGATTCATAAACACGAGATTGTTGATAGAAAATATAAATGGCGGAAAGCGGAAGTTTTCTCTTACAATGTCGGAAGTACTTCAGGGTTAAGTGCCGCGATATTCCATGAGGTTTTTTTGTGTGTTTGTCTTTGTAATTCGTATAGGCAATTCGTCGACAAGTTTTAGCTCGCATGCGGGTTGTTTCCAAGTTATTGCTTACACCGGGGGTCTGTTTAAAAAAACCTTACAACTGTATTTTACCTTTGCCATTATTATAACTTCTTAGGAAACAGTGAGTGATTGGCCGCTGAGCTACGTTATCAAGGAAGTTGCAATATTAGCAAATTTAGAATAGTTGTAACTCTTCATGAAACGAGTCTTTGATATTGTCAAATGGCATGTAGAATAAATCACACGATGCGTTTTCGTTCAAATGTCGAAGGCGAAATTCCATGATTATGATATAATTCTCGCTTTTCTAAGAGAAAATTCCTATAAGATCGGTTAGAGATTTTTCATCTTGAATTTTTTCAGAACTCCTTTGCAAAATAGTCGTTTCGACCTGTTGTTGTATACGCTTCATTTCATACATATAGATATTGCATTATTGTACTCATAACAATATTTTTTCTTTCAAATGTCTGCCACATTGTTTTCCCCATTGCTATTTTTAGATTACAAATGTAAAGGGGAGCGAACCGGCCAATGCTGTCTTCTGTCTCCCTTTGTCTGTGTGCTATAAATGGCTGGACTTGAAATATACCCCAGACAGTGGCGTCATGACCCAAGATTTTGAGGGCGAGATATAGCGTAAAGGCAAAATTCATGAAAAGTTGCGAGCGGGGAAGCGAAGCAAGCGAGCAGAGAATTTGACATTTTTTATTGTAAAAAAAAATTGTGATAGATTTTATCATATTCAGAAATTCAGAATGTAATATCATATTTCACCCTTCTCTATTTCCTTTTCTTTCTTTGCTCTTTTTTCTTGTTCGTGGTTATCATTATTATTATTATTATTTTTTTTTTTGGGGGGGGGGCGAGCCCCTTAAAGCCACCCATCTGTACGCCACTGCCTTTAGAAATAGCTATTGATAAATCAGCCGATAATCTCATTCTTGAGAGGAAATGAACTTATTTTGGTGCTTGCTTTTAACATACTTATTTTAAGATGAATATATATTGTTATAAGCATTTGATACGTTAGATCATAATATTTTGTTGAAAAAAGTATATGCATATGGAATAAGAGGAATTACTTTAGACTTATTAAAAGATTATCTATCTAATCGCAAACAATATGTATTATGTAATGGAATTGAATCAGAATTGAAATCTATAAGATGTGGAGTGCCCCAAGGTTCAATACTTGGACCTCTTTTATTCCTTTTACATATTAATGACATGTGCAATGTATCCAGTAAATTTAAATATATCTTATTCGCAGATGACACCAGTATTTTCATGTCCCACAAAGATTTACAGACGTTACAAACATAATTTAATGAGGAATTACAGAAGGTTACCGATTGGTTATACTTGAACAAGTTATCCCTCAATGTTTCTAAAACTAACTTTATGATATTTACAAATAAGAAAATAAACTCTAATGAAATTGATATAAAAGTGTGTGGTTCAATGATAAAAGAAGTTTCATCTTTAAAATTTCTTGGTGTCATAATCGATAATAAATTAACGTGGTTAAATCATATTGATGCCATCTGCAATAAGATATCTAAGAACATAGGCATAATGTACAAATTGCATAATTTTCCACCAAATATTTTAAAGATGCTGTATTATGCTATTATTTCACCATTTTTAAGTTATGGCATTCTTGCCTGGGGGAAGTGCTGTGAATATTTATTTAGACAGATTACATAAACTTCAAAAACGTGCAGTCAGAATTATAAACAACTCCCCTTTTTACGCCCATTCTTATCCTATTTTTCATTCACTTAAGATTTTAAATATTTATGATATGTACAAGTATGAAATGGGACTTTTTATGTATCTATGTTCTAAAGGACTTTTACCTTCTTTTTTATTGAACTGTTTTAAATTAAATTATAATATTCATGAATACCCTACTAGAAATGCTGCAAACTTCCACTTTCCTAAAATAAGAACTTGCCTTTCTCATAAATCTATTTTCTTTCGTGGCCCACTTCTTTGGAATTCTTTGCCGGTTAATTTGAAAACATCTTGTTCATTTAATATTTTCAAACGTAACTTCAGAAACTTTATATTTGATAATTAAACCTGTTTGTAAATATTTATATATATATATATAATCTAAATCTTACCATTTGTGTATCCATGCCTTTGTATTGTCTTCTAATTGTTTTTTTTACTTATGATATTGTCAATAATTATTATTCTTTTTAAAGTAAGTTGGGTCGGCTTTTTTATAAGGATATTCTTTTCCTTTTTGGCTGCTTCCCTCTCAATGCTTTTTTATGTCTTTGATTTTGATGTTATGTAAACTTTGTTCCTATGTATTTTACCACATTTGTGTTAATTTTTATGCAGAGAGCAAAATAAACTTGAATCAAATTAAATTGAATTAAACTGTATTTTTTTATGGATTTTGTCTACTGTTTTGTTGGAAATGAGAAAACATAAAACTGAAGCTATTGTATAGTGAATTAGTGTGTTATGAGTCTCTGGGGTTGCCACGCAGTCAAGCTTAGCTTATAGTGGCAACCCCTGCACCCTTTCTAAAAATAGATATGTATTAATAGAAAAGGCAATTTGTTCAATGTTTTGCTTGTCAGTTATACGTATATTATTATTGTATTTTCTTTGTTAATGTGTTTATGAAAAAGTGTTGCAGAAACCAATAAATGAAATGAAAATAAAATATGTTAGGAGACTGCACTCAACACAACGTTGCAGCATGGGATATGAACCGGGCTAGATATGAGTAGTTCAGGTCTTGGGATGGGGCTGTCACGTCCATCGGTTCGTATGACCTTTAAGATAAACAATGGTCAGGTTTAATTGACTCATTAATGCTTTGTTTTGTAAAAATGAAATTACAGACACATATTGACCATCTAAATTATGAGTGAGGAATCTAAAGTAAAACTTGTTTTAAACAAATGTTTTAAGGATACAATAGTACAGGCAGTGGAGAATAAATCATGCCGATATTAGTATCAATTACATTGCATGCATACAAGATATGTGAATAAGATTATATGGCGTTCCTTTCATAACTTCTGGCGAATTATGTGTTGTATAAAGGTCAAACCTGGCTTAGGCTCACCGTGCTTTCTCGCCGATAAGATCGGCACAAGCCATGAATATTCAAGTAAAAATTCTGACTAAAATGTCATATTTCATTTCATGTGGGTACCGGCAGGAAATAATTCCTCAAAAAGCTGTGTGCACCTCGATCAGTAGCCTAGCTTAGCCGGGTAATAATAATGCAGGGCCCGCTGGGAGAACAGTTTGCGGAACTGAAGTGGCTACCCTTGGTAAATATGCCGTTATAATTATTATTATTATTATTATGTTTATTTTTATGTCATATTATATTTTATTTATTGATAAGCGAATTTTTTTTTTAAGGAAATGAAAAAGGGTAAAATACGATTAAAAAAAAAAATATTGTGTCAAAATCTATCACAAAAAGTTTTTTTTTTAAATTAAAAAAGGGGTCATTTTTTTTGCTCCTTCTCTCCACTCGCTCGCAGTTTTGGATAAGATTTTGCCCCATACGCCATGTCTGGACCCTTCAAAATTTTGACTCATTACGATACTGCACACGGCCACGCCATCATATACACACATACATACACAATGGACACACAATCTCTCTCATACACACTCACCCTCACACTCTCTCTCATATACAGCTGTATTCACTTTACTTCTTCTCAGACTTTAAATCATATCGCTATACCCCCACTCAGATAATGGCAACCGAGGACACAAATTCAAAGCCAAGACGAGGACACACAGCGAACCGAGGACCTATCATCAGGGCCCGCTGGGAGAACAGTTTTCGGAACTGAAATGGCTACCCTGGGTAAATATAGTACTAAATCAGATTCGTTTGTATATAAAGGAATGGTACAGAGTCCTCACTTCATAATGTTTATGATAATGTGCCTTCAAGATATTCTCTCTCTCTCTCTCTCTCTCTCTGTATCTGTGTCGCTACATCTGTCTCCTTTGCCTTATCTCGTCTCTCTCTCTGTTTTTCCTACTCTAACTCTTTCCCTCCAGCATATACACATACTTAACTCTTTATCTCATATAAGGTTTCCTTTCATAATTCCTAAAAAAGTTTATGTGTACAATTGTTTGATCTTTTTTTAAAACTTACTCTTTTAATGAAAATATTATTATATATCACTAATACAGAATATTACAATACCACAAAAAATAACACACAAAAAACAATGGTAATCTTATCTTCTCTGGATTAAAAAATATATAAACCATTCATTTGAGATTAATATTCTATTCAAATATTTCAAAAGTTAGACACTTATCATGATTCAATCAATACTCTTAAAAAAACAATACATTTATCGGACCGGAAATCAAACATCGTAATAGCAAAGAACATAATAGCAAGAAATTGTAATACGATATTGACATTTCTAAGTGAAGAGAAAGTTTTTTTTTTATAAGTATATATTATATTCAACTGAATACATAATTTATTCATACCCATATCTTGTACTACACATAAATCGACGAAACAGATTACAAAATTACAGATGATACGTCATTAGAAATAACGTAATAGATTTGATCGGAATAGAGGCGCTTTGCCAGTGTGACGTACTTCTACGTACTGGGCCCCATAATACGAAAGTTAGCGATTAATCCCTAAATGAAATGGCGTATCAAGATGTATGTGCATTTTGCTCAGCATACTGACTAGGAACCAATCAGATTTGTTCTTTTAAATAAGCGATAAATGGCTTACCTTTGTGTTTCGGGACCCTGATGTTTCATCATCACCCCTTTTCCTGACTTATACGCAAATCACAAAATGCAATTATAATGAATCGAATTATCATTATGAAATGTAGCATAGATAATTCATACACATTTGTTCATAGATATCCTAGATAAGAATAATTAAATATGTCATGCGGTCTAGCTCTACCATTTTCTCCGCTTTGAAAAAGGGACCAAATGGTATTTTCTGTTATCTATCCGGTCAGCAACTATGCCGGATTAACTTAGACGAAAAAAAATGTTTTTTACGTAATTAGTTATAAACCAGCCTAGCTTTATAACAGCAAAAAACTGTTCTGCCGCTAACGAGAGGAGTTACCATAACAGAAAATAAAAAAGCTAGATCCAAAATCATGTGCGTGATTAATAAAGAAAAAATTAGAGTGTTGAAAATACATTCTGAAACACGCTGACATCAATAGTTCTAAGGTTGATTTATATTGCGTCGATGCGACGTACAATCTTTTTACTTCTTCCTCATTACCTAAGGTACATTTTAATATATCATACAATTATCTAAATGATTTCGTTTTATAGTCATACTATCAAACCTTACAAGGTTATATACATAAATGAATGAATATCATTTTCTTTTTTACTTCACATGTACATCATATTGATTCACAAGTCTGCCTGTATTATGATTAATAAAATAGTAATTATGAATCTTTAAAAATCAATTGAAATACAAATATATGACATTTATGGGAACATTGAAACGACAAGGAATATTTTTTCTTCGCTCAAAAGCTTTTTCACCAAGGTGGTTCATCATTTGAATACGTTGCTAAATAAATATCATGATTATATTATAATTAGGATTGTACTAATCACTTTGAAAGAGAAACATAATGATTATTAACTGCCTGGGCCCCGTCTCACAAAGAGTTGCGTATGATCAGATCAATCACAACGATGGAAAGCCAGCAACGTCAACATCTAAAATTACATGTCTGTACAAAACATTTTCTTGAAACGATGTACATTTATACATGAACTGTTTTCTTAATAATTCAGTATTCCTTTTCTTGTTTTCAAAGGAGATTGAGCAAATTTCCTAAAGAAAAATAATGACACTGATGGATTTCCACATACTTGAGATTGATCGGATCAATCGTAATTCTTCGTGAGAAGGGGCCCGGTGTTGACTTGAATTAAGACCAAGGAGTGACGTCATAAAGGGCGAAACTTGCGCACGCGCGTTATGAAAAGCACGAACCGAGGTACTTGAATTGTCTCCATAAGACGGACCCGGAATCGAGTAAAGAGACGCCATTTTGAGGATTTGAAGGCAACATGCTTCAACAAACCCCGTCTTCTGGGCGATCGAGGGACTGTGTACTTAGTTAGAGTTCATATTACCCGCGCTCGTACGTGGCCGTATACATGCACAGGCAAATGGGATAGGCTCCATGACAGGCTCGTACCTGAAAAAAGAAAGAAAGAAAAGAAAATATTAAGGTTGAAAGAAGAATGCAATACTGAATTAATTTAATCCAATCAGCCTTGAAGGGAAGACGGTAGGGGGTCGTCAAATTTATTTCACAAAGTAATGTTGAGATAACTATACACAAGCGCACACCCCTACACATTCAAATATGCATAATATATTACCAAGCTTTCGACTGTTGAAATTGTTTTCTTCGGGGCTTGACACACAACGATAAGAAAGAAAATGATATAAACATAAATGCGTGGGTGTGTGTTTTCATTATTTATTCATTTATTTTTTCACTGGTCGGTTGTAGTAATGGTAATTGCTAGTGAGTGGTTGCTTATCATGAAGTTGCCTGTACACAATGATACTTACACATATTCACCATCTACACAGGCTCCTGTCTTTTTCAACACGTGTTCATCACGGACCAATGGTATGCAAGAATTAACCTCACTGAATTCTTCAAACACGATTGATGCACATTTCTTGCATGCGCATTGGGCAAACAGCAGGTCACGTGGGTACCTGTTTGAATAAAAATAGTCGAATGTGTCGTGTAAATTATTTTCATAGGTATTATTTATCCATACGTTATTATTTTATCACCATGAGTGACGGGTAAGTGATGTATGTAACTAAGTCTGGGGGAGAGACTACAAAAAGACCATCATGGAGATTAGACGACGGGAATATTTCTTTGTAAATAGGGAGTTTTCGCTAGATGACGCACGAACGCTTCAAGAACATATGAAAGGTATCGTCATATGCGCTTCATGACAATGGAAGTTTGTCGTCAGTTCCAACACTTATGACAAAACGGCTGTTTGGGTTCATCAATTATTGACAAAGACCTCCAGGCTGTTTTAATACATTTACTGTGTTCAATCCGTCGTGTATCGCAAAGCAAAAACTCTGTTGTAAACTTCATTAATTTATCTGAAGTTGGTTATGAGTGCCAACCAGTATGACGACTTACATTTTCCAGAATGGACCAGAGGGAGTTTGTCAACGCGGCTAAACGCTGCTAGTTATAACAGCGGAGCCTTAACTGTAACACTGCGGTTATTATCGAATTAATTGTAAATGAATAAATAAATAAATAGACGCATATAAACTGGGCTCACGTCCGTAATATACATAAATGTCCGAGTATTTTGCTTGCTCTCCGAACTATACCCGTTTTTATGCTACCGTCAAGAAACGTAAAAAAACGAATAATTTGAGGAGTTCCATTGGGAGGTCTTACGTTGCTGCCTACAAAAACCTCTAAACATGATTATACAATGCAAGACATTTGTTAGCTGAATTATTTCTCTGATGCTAAAGGCCACCGCACACCTTACGACTGGTCGACGATCCGATTTTGGAACTAATCGTAATTTACTTATTTCCTGAAAATGTGAATGAAAAGTATTTATTTTTATTTGAGGTTTAAACCAACTGAAAAAATACTAGTATAACAAATTTTGATGATTACAAGGCCTTGTTTTGGAGTAAAGGAAAAAGTAGTTTCATATCGTACCCAATCGTATGATTGCTATGACGTCATTACGACTAAATCATTTTTTTAATATTCTGCATGATAAGGAAGATAGCATAGTCACAAATTTGAACATATGTATTCGTATGATGATTTAGAACAGTGCAAAGTAAGATATCCAATTTCTCAATATCAGCATGGAATTCTACTACATTTTATTACGAAATCAGGTCGCAGACCAATGATAAGATGTCCGGTGGCGAATAAGTCATATCAGAAAAAAAACGACTCAGACCCACCAAATCTAATACATTCAGACTTTTTGCATTTACTCCGGGGAAACTCTCTTCAACGCATCAATTCCTTTGAAAATACAAGTCAAATCACAATGGAGAGCTGAGAGGCTTTTGTCAAAGTTGGTGGACCGGGACAGCATCGGAATCTCTTGACTCTGGACAACGACATATATTTGCCATTGTTCGTCCGCTGCAAATCTTTGGATGATCTGCTGTCCCGGCCAGTCCACCAATTGCTTTCTACAAAGGCCTCTCAGCTCTCCATTGTGTTTTAATTGTATTTTCAAAGGAATCGATGCGTTGTTAGATAGTTTCCCCTGTAGTAAATGCGAAAACGCTCTATTATTACAAATGATACGTCCTCGGTCGATTTGGAGCCAGATTCGTTGGTACAACTGTAGCCTATGAAACGAAAGTAGGAAGTTTTTTTTTGCATTTACCTGATATGAGACGAGTTCTGAACAAGTTTCCACGGGCATGCTGCTCGTCCATCTATATTAGTCATTGGGAAGGCATCCCTGAGACTGAGCGGAGACAGTCGGCAATCTTCGCCGTCCCAAAAGAGTGGAATCCCTAAATCCGTAAGGTATTTAAGAGGGTTCACGCCAGCGCCGAGTGCTCCCGTCGGTGCTTCGGTTGTCACGAAGCCACTTCGGAATAGCTGCAACTGCACTTCGAGGGCGGCCGTGCTCGGCTCTCTGCACTCGGCGGACCTTTTGTGTGCCGTGTGCACAGCTCCATCCGAGGTTCTGATTGGTTGGTTGCGTTGTGCATCAGCCGTGACGTTTTCTTCGGTCTGTCGTGACGATGAATGTAACTCGACGGAGATGGAACCGTTTGATTTCGATGAGAATGCCGGAGTTGTAGATAGATTTGAGGTCTCGGTATCAACTGTCATTCCTTCGTGGTTTACAACAAATCCAGATAGAAGCGGAGTGTACATCAAGGTAATTGCAACCAAGCACGCAACCTGTATCAAAAATTAAACAAATATAATAATTCTTCAATTATTATATGTATATAAAACATTTGAGAATCGATATGAGTAACCAAATAACAACCATTTCAGGTAAATTCCGCTACTCTGCAAACAAGTTTGACCATTTGAAAAAAAGGGGTAGATATTGGAATATTTGATATGGAGGCGAAGTAAATTCTGTGTATACATGAACTGTTGAAACAGGAAGTTGAAATAATTGTAGGACTACTTTCGTTTAAAAAGAAATCGAAAAAGGGACTGATGAGATTACTACACCGTCATCCATAAATTTGACCATACATTCGGTCACTGTTTCTATTTTATTTAATCAATTCAATACACGTTCAAAATCTTATTTCTGTCGTTTTCTCAGTCGATCATTGTCATATTTTACCACTTCGTTGCCTTCATTTGTTCCAGGTTATTTTGTTCGTTTTTTTTTTCATTAAAATCAAATTTTCATTCGGGGTAAATTTTCTTGAAGGATTGAGAAGTAAATTTTAATTCGCGTAGTTTTTCGATAGTTTAGTACGAACTCATGTATTTGAGAAATGCTTGGCCCAGAGTTGATTTTTAAAAAATAAAATCCACTTAATCTGAAGGGGAAAGAGACACTGGAAAGAAGGAAACGGAATTGTATGTTTAAAATTTGCAGAATACATCCTATGCATTCACTTTCCTGTTGTGATCGTTATTTCAATTTCAGAGAGAAGGTTATATTTTATGTTAGGAAAAATTTGAAGGTGTTTCCTATTATTGTGAATGAAATGTGCATTAGCGGATACAGGGCAAAACCCTCATTTCCATCTCATCCCATCCAATTCACACTTGTCTTGTTCTTATTATTACTATTTCGAGTTAGTTCTTTTTCAACATATCAGTCATCATATATTATCTCTACTTCTACCTCGTTTCTTCTTCTCCTTCTACTTTCCTTCTTCATCTCCTTTTTCCTTCTTTTCCTTTCCTTCTTCTTCTTTTTCCTATCGTTATTTTCTTTCTTCTTCTTCTTCTTCCTGTAAAAGAACAAACATATTTTCTTCTTCTTCTTCTTCTCCTCGTTCTTCATGTTGTTTTATTCTTCTTTTTTCTACCTTCTCTTTTGCATATTTTCCCTTTTTAAAGAAAATTGTATATTTATTTGAAAATTTCTTTTATTCGGGTAACGTTTGTGCAGTACAATCATACAATAGTCATGTCTTTATTTTTCTTTCTTACAGACGCTGCTTTATATTTTTAAACGTCTTCGGCTTGGGATGTTACAATCCCAATCCGAATTGCTCCTAATATCCATCACCATTATCGCCATCAAAATGCAATGAGTGTGGCATTTGGAGCCAATTCAGTGAACGGCCTAAATCAAAGCTTTAAAATATGCATATTAGTTTCGAACAACGGATTTAACTGTTATATAACACGCTTTGTCAAAAAGGCCCAAAGTGCTCACAATTTCAGTTTACCTAATAATAATAAAAAATATAGGATTTGTCTGGCGCGCGTATGCACCTTTCTTGGTGCTCAATGTGCTCCTACCGTGTTTACACTTAATCGGCATTTGAATCGGCTCGCGGTTCTGAACCGCGAGCCGATTCAGCATCGGCTTTTTCATAGCGTGTAAACGCGAGCAACTTGAATCGGCTCGCGGTTCAGAACCGGCAATTTGCACCACCAAAGTAGTAGGTTCTGAACCGCGAGCCGATGCAGAATCGGCTTTTTTACTACGTGTAAACAGAAAGCCGATTCTGCACCGGCAATTTGTGCGCATTTCAATTACTTTACCAATGTGACGTAATTGTAAACGCACTGATCCAGCGTTGTCTTTATTATGACGTATATTGTAGGTATGCGTATCATTTCAGGTTTTTGCATCGGCTCGCGGTTCTGAACCGCGAGCTGTAACAACGTGTAAACGCAATTCAAATGCCGATTCTGCATCGGCATTTGGTTCAGAACCAATTGCCGATTAAGTGTAAACACGGTATCTATTACCCCGGCTAAGCTAGTCTACCGATTCTGGTGCGCACAGCTTTTTGAGGAATTACTTCTTGCCGGTACCCATTTACCTCACCCTAATCCACACACACACGCAGAAAAAAATCTTCAAAACTACCTTCCATGAGTTTAACATGTCAAGTTGATTGCGATGGCAAAAAAAAAAAAGAAAAAATGGACAGGACAATAATTTATCCACACTCACATCTATGAAGTGTCTCATAAACTTTTCCTATGCTTTGTCGGACTGAATTATTTTCCGAGAATAAACATCTACCAGTTAATATTTATACTTCTATTAAAACAAAACTGGATTTGGGGGTATAGCTTCATTAATTACCTAATGATAGGGTAATAAATAAGATTTTTCAATTATTCATTTCATGACTTTCAATAACTCAGACCCCCAAATTAGTTCATATCATGCAAACCGTATGGGGAAGTTGCCCTGAAGTAACGTCACAACATTAAGACGTAACAATTTATTACTTTTCGATTCTTTATTGGATTATTTCGTTAATCACCACTTCTTTCAATTCTTCGGATTAAATTCAATCCAATTTAACAACTGGTGAGTTTTACTTTAATACACGAGGATTTTAGACTTAATTGACTAAGATTTTGTAGTGTAGAGCCGTCCACACTGTGGAATCTGCTAAATTGTGTCAATACACTGCTGAGCATTATCATCATCAAAGTATCCACAGTGTGGATTTTCTTCACACTGTAAAAATCAAGTATATTCACAGTCACAGTCTGAGTCACAGAGTAAACCATGTGAACACACTGAACATTTACATTGTACAAGTTTCCACAGTGTGACTTTCTTTACGTTGTTAAAATCAAGCATATTTTCCGTGTGAACCACAGAGTAACATATGTGAACACACTAAGCATTCATATTGCAGAAGTGTCCACACCATTGCCTTTTTCACACTGTTAAAATCAAGTATTATGACATCATATCTTCACAACTCCCACGAGGAAACTTGTCAATTTAATAAAAATTTGAGCACTGTGCCGCACTGTGGTTTTTCTAGAAGGGTCCACTACTGGAATGTACACAGTGTCACACAGAGTGATCACATGGTGGACTATGTGAAAATATTATTCACACTGTTAAAATGCTCAAATTCAACACTGTGGAGATATTTTCACACTGTGGACACCTCGACAATTTGATTGTTCACAGCGGGTTCAAATGATCGACTATTTGATTATCTGATTCACACTTTTGAAATGCTCAAATTTAACAATGTGAAGGTGATTCCACATTGTATTCCTACACACTGTGCAGCACTGTGATTTTTATATAGTAGGCCCATGGCTAATGAGAAGTTCTTTCCAAAATAATAATCAGCCAAAATAAGTCTTGTAACATGAGCATGATGAGTAATTGTCTCGTGAAATACTTTACCTTTGTAGCAGACGACATGATTAGCGATAATGCGATAGCAGGGTGACTGGAATATCGATAGGTGTTATGGCGGGAATGTTCGACTGGCGTGGATTGTCGATGGACGTCAAGAATCTCTGGAATGTATCTCAGGTGAAAGTTGTAGATATCTGATGAATCGTGGTCAATCTAACACCATTTTATACCAGAATATCATATCAAATTTCACTTCCCCTGCCATCTCCGACTCCTAAAACAAAATATGAAAAAAATCCACCCTCAAAACTTGGTCGCATAATCGCAATCGGTCGCAATATTTTTGGGGGAAATGTCTGGGTTTGCAGAGAAATTAGATTCATATTCCTAAAAATAGATTTGTTTCTAATTTGGTGTTGTTGATTCTAGTGTCAAGTGGTAATCCGGCTTTGAGGCCAGCAAGACAGACGCGAACTCCAGGAAAACAGGTTTAAGGAAAGACCGTAGCGAGCCAGGTGGTTTTTAGGAATCAGAGTTAAAGGAAAAAATCGCCTTTAACAAAGGTAGCCACGTCGGGGAAGGGAAATGATGACACAATAAAATGAAAGGAAACTTTTGAACAAAAAGTTTGTAGAAACATCAATTTATTTCAATTCTTTATTTCATTTTCATATAAATATAGTATAAACATAATACAAAGTACAAATACAAATTGACGAAATAAGAAATGCAGTATAAAAAATAGAATATGAAAAAAGAAATGAACGTGTCCATTAACTTAACTGGGGGATAAGCATGATTAAGTTTGTGTCTTATGAAACACGATTTTTCTTTTTCTTCTGATTTGAAGAAATAAGGCTAAATCTTTGAAATTTGTAATTTTCATTAGCACATTTTTTTTTCAAATTCGTTTTTGGGTATTTATGCGCCCCAAATGTTGGTCTGTATTGAGGGGAATTCCTGGGGGACATGGTCTACACTGCTCACTCTTAAAATGATAAATAATTATACACAGATGGCATGTAGAAATATTACCTGAATCTGGTATTACGATGACAGATTTAGGGGTCGTTTCGAAAAAAAAGAGGAAACTTTGATTGAACTTGCATAATTCTTTGAGAGATTAATAGGTCAATTCGTGCACTGGAGGCTGAAATGAAAGAAAATGGAATATGAAAACAATAGCCTTGCCTGGCCTGGAAATGGAGGGAGTCTAATAGTCTACTTGAGTGTTTTTTTTATCATCAAAGCATGGGGAAAACATTAAGTTATATGTAAGAAATGTGAAAGATATAAACATATTTCGATATTTCTTAGCTCAGACATCCTCAAACAAAACATTGAAAATCGCCGTTGAAGATATTTCAGTCTACGGAGCCATGATAGTTGATTGTAAATGGTACAATTTTCGTTATGTTTACAGAAGAATGTTTGTATAAGTTGATGACCCTCTTGTTCATGACTAGATCGTCTAGTCAAAATATAGTTAGTAACTATTTACACAGCTCTTTTAAAAATGTGTATTATAATTTTCTGTACAGAGAGATTGGGTATTCTCTTTATATACTCACGCTTATCACTGTTAAAAAGGCACAAAGGTTATTTCGATTTGAAATGAATTTTGAGTATGATTGCAAATTCATTAGGAGGTACACAAAAACAAATCGCTTTATTAGAATTCACAATTGTGGCAGATTGGTCATTAGTTAATCACATACGGGAAGGGATCAAACGGGGGGAGGGGGGTTTGCCATAGAAAGCAGTTTTAGAACAGTTATTAACGAACTTTTCTTAACGGCAATACATTTGAAATCATTTTACTTGAAATTTACAGGTGATATTAATTTCAGACAAAACTTATGATCGTCAATGCGGATGAAATGTACTTTTCTCTCTTTTTGCAGAATGTTGCAGTTTTGGTTGGAAAGATCATATTTCCCTATGTTTGTTATTTAAAATGGATCATAGAATATATGTTTCCATGAGGTATAAATTTAGTTTTGAAAATCATAATTACAATTAACAAAAATATTGAAAAAAATAGTTTTAAAGCAATTATGACGTTTATATTCCTGCGGTTGTTTCGGGGGATTGGAGCAGATATTTAAACAATTGAGCAGTCAACGGCGACAATTGCTTTAACGCCATGCTCTAATCTCATGTATTTCCTCATAACTCTATTTCCATTTCTTGTTCCATATCTAATAACTTCCTTCCTTCATTCATCCAATGGAAATATCCGTTGAAGTTATCTTTTAATCGTTTCCCATCATTCTGCATGGTGACCCCCCCCATCTTTCCCGTCCCGCGCACACCCTTTTGATTGTTATGTTAAAGGACAAGTCCACCCCAACAAAATGTTGATATGAATAAAAATAGAAAAATCCAACAAGCACAACACTGATATTTCATCAAATCGGATGTAAAATAAGAAAGTTATTACATTTGGAAATTTCGCTTTATTTCACAAATCAGTTATATGCACATCCTGGTCAGTATGTAAATGAGGAGACTGATGACGTCATCCACTCACTATTTATTTTGTATTTATATTATATTAAATATAATATTTTCTGATTTTCTCCTCATCGTCAAGTGAAACAAAGATTAATTCCTCACTGAACATGTCGCATTAGCATTGTTTAATACTATATGGTTCAGTCAAGATGGTCATAATTGTCAAATCTGTAAAAAATGAAACATTGTATAATTCAAACAATAAAAAACAAAAGAAATAGTGAGTGAGGGACTTCATCGATTATCTAATGTACATGTCACTGAGTTGTACATATCACTGTTTTGTGAAAAATAAGCGAAACTTTAAAATGTCATAACTTTCTTTTTTTGATGGAATTTTCAGCATTATGCTAGTTTGATTTTTTTCTGTTTATATGAAAATCAACATTTGTCTGGGGTGGACTTGACCTTTGATAATGTATTGATAGAAGTTAAAATTCACTCCGATCAGTCTGTTAGCGTTAAATCAATCATTCTCATTAATTTTTTAATCTATCGTTCGACACGACAGATTCGCAGACGAAAATAGATGGAGACTTGGCTGCTGACCCCAACGGCTGAGACAGAGACAACGACACCCAGGAGAGCGAAAGGAGCAGGCCACCGGCGTAACTTCAAGTTTCCAAGTTTCAAAATTTATTCTCAATATTACAAACACTTTTATGGACAATAACAGTGAAACAAAAAGTTACAAATATAAATGAATAAATATGAATACAAAATACAGTGAGAGATATATAGATAGAAATATAGTGGGCCCCTTACGGATAATAGTTAAGAAACATTACAAATACTTAGTTCACATACTTGATAAATTATCATGACGTCACGCTATTCAAAAGGGGGAGGGGTGACACAGTTTGCTACTAGGACAGGGACTTGTGTCAAGAATCGGGATAAGACACGGTAGAGCGAGACATTTTCAAGATGCTGAACACTCCCATATTAAAATCTAGATTTGAGATTTAAAAAAAAAACAGTCTCCAGACTCGGCCTCTGAGACATGAGACAATAGCAAGTAATCGCAACTGCAACGAGGACGGATCCTAAAACATATCAAAATCTACTGACAATGCCCGTATAATCACCATGGACAGCTTAGAGGTCATTGTCGAAAATATCTTTATCCGTGCACCAGAAGAGATCGTCCTAAGTTTCGGAGCTGACGAAAAATTGCAAATATGTCGTCTGTCTAGAGTCCAGGACGAAACTGCTGTTTTGATTCACCTATTTTCGAAAAAGGCTGCTTTGTTATGAAAGGCTTTTGACAATAGATTCTCTACGTTCAAGAAAGCGTCTGCGTAGTGTTGCGAAAACTCCCATCTGTCTCTTCAGGACAAAGACAAAGGAAGTAACCCTTGAGTAAAGTTATGTGCATTGTACCCACGTATTTTTTTTTTTACTTTTAGTGGAAGGCTGTTTTCATTTTTTTTCATATGTACTCTTTTATATATATATGTATATATATATATATATATGTATACATGTATATATATATATATATATATATATATATATATATATATATATATATATATATATATATATATATATATATATATATATATATATATATATATATATATATATATAGCTTTATTGTATCCCTGAAGAAGACGTATGTTTAACGTCGAAAATTTGGAATTCAAAATAAACTGTTGGAACTAAGTACAATGCATTACCACTTTGCCTCATTAATGTCCAACACGCGGAACGTAATATCGTTTTATATATATACATATATATACATAGGCGGATCCAGCTTTTGGCGAAAGGGGGGGGGCGCACTGCCGAGCGGCGCACATATTTTTGCACTTCACCGGCGCCATAAAAGAAAATGTTGAAAAAGGGGTAAAGTCTGCATCTCACATTTGCACATTTTTCATAGTTTTCATGAAATGTTAAGGGGAAAAAAAATGTTTTTCACAACAGCAGATCGCGAATGTGCCCCCCCCCCTTCCCCCTTGCTGCGTACGACCATTCCCTGAAGTCCACTTAAACATATCTCATTATAACAGAAAATATACATCAATTTAAACATATAATCTTTCTAAAACATATATAGAGAGAGTTTGAAAAACTTATTAAAGAAAGAAACAAGCAAAAAGTAACACAAACTGTGCATGTTATGTGCGATTTCAAAATCTCGTGTATTAACCCTTTAATTGCGATGAGGCCAATACTTTTGTATATTAATAGAGATACAAGTTTTTCTTTACTATATGTATATATATATATATATGTATACACAGGGGCGTCGATCCTTTTTTTTAAGATTTGGGGGGCAAAATCATGAATCAACTTTCTAAAGGCGCTCGATATCACACAAAACACACAAACTCACACAAACACACACACACTTATGCATATATATATATATATTTATATGACTCATGAGATAGAAACACATATCTCACCAACAAATTAATGCAAGCGCGAAGCGCGAGCTGAAATTTTTTAGTATACTGACCTGAAAACAGGAAAAAGGTGCCTGTTTAGGACTGTTTGTAGTAACTCATGAGGAGGATACATATCTCACTACACAGACAATGCGAGTGCCGAGGGCGAGCTGAAATTTCTTTATACTCTGACCAGAAAGCTTGATATTCTATGCATATTTGGTACCAATGATTAAGATGGGTATCTAAAAAAAACAATAGATGCGAGCGCGAAGCGCGAGCTTAAAATTTTTATATTTCGATCTGAAAAAATGACAGTTTAATGGACGTTTGTAATAAAGAACACGATTATATCCAGCAAAAGATTATTGCAAATCGAAGCGGGAGTTCTTTTGACGTTTAGAACTGAAAACGGGACATTCTATTCACCTATTTAATCATGAAAAGTATGGGGTTTTGCTACAGAAATGATGCGAGCGCGAAGCGCGAGCTGAAAATTTTTATATTCCAATCTGAGAAGCGGATAATTTAAGCACGATTTTGAATAAAGACCGAGTTGTGTAGCTCAATCTCAATATACGACTGGTTGCGTAAATATACACTCCCGGTACTAGCAACGGGTTTTAGCAAAGTTTTGGGCTAAAATATCGAATCATCTTCATAAAACACTATAGTAGCTGTCTTAAACTAAAAGGCCATAGAGGTGGCACAATGGGGAATGTGTAAAGAAGAAAAGTGACTGACCTTCTTTTTATTAAAGCATTGAAAAATAAGATCAAAATTAAAGGATTTGTTCTACGCTTTTGTATGATTCTGGGATTTTTTTAATAAATCAAAGATTTCATGACATCTGTCATTCTGTGGGCAACTGCCCCGCCCCAGTCCACTCTGTAAGGGAATGCGATAAGCTTTGTTATCACCATTCAACAATAAAATGTATAACCAGGTGCCGCTGATCATTCTTGACCGGCGCCGATCTAGATTTGGTTGGCAATTTTTTTTTTTTTTTTTTGAATAATATTTTTTTTTCTTCCTCTTTCAAATCAATAAGTTTACAATCACAATTCATATAAATAAAGATTCTTTGTATGTATACAATCAATAAACAATCAAACAAATAAATATATCAATATCAATGAGATTACGAATATTTTTAAAATGATTACAAATGAAATTAAACTGCCAAATTTCTCTTCTATAACAATGTGAAAGCAGAGGGGAAAAACCCGTATCAATCGACAAAATAAAAAAAAACGTACTTTGTAAAAAAATGACTTTTTCCCTGAATAGAATAGAAATAATCTCTTTTGCACATATTAATTGTACAAGAAAATAAAAAAAAAGATAAAATATTATTTTAAAGGTTAATTAGAGGAAGGTTATCCTAAAACGTCCCTACACACTCACCTTACCCCCATACCCCCTCCCCCCTCATCTCTCTCCCCAGACACTCACACAAGCTCACTTCAACTCACCACTACTCACAGCTCCCCCCCCCCCTCTTCCCCGTCACAAAACTCACACATCCATCTACACACGTACACCCACACACAATGCATACTGCTCTGGTACAACTATCTGTATTTGAACAAATAAACAAAACAGAAACAAAATGAAGCAACCAATACATCCATAGTATTAAGAAAGGTATGCATTGATTTGTTCCCATTTCCTTAAGTGCACCCCCAGCTTCCCCTTTTTAAACGCTATTTGATATTCCGTATCTCTATACTCTTTAACCAAATGTGTCACTCTTTAACCAAATGTGGCAATAGGCCCTTCTTCATTATTCTACCGCCGCCTATTTATTGGAACCAGGGGACGCCGATTATTCTTGACCGGCGCCGATTTAGAACAAGTAGTGCTGATTATTTTTACCGACGTCACGTAAGATTCAGGCAGCGGCAATTCATAATTGACTGGCACCGATTTAGAACCAGGAGGCGCAGATTATTCTTGACTTGCGCCACTTTTTAACCAGGTGGTGCTGATTATTCTTGTCCGGCGCCGATTTAAATTTAGGTGGAGCTGATTATTCTTGATCAGCGCCGGTTAAGACTCAGGCAGCGCCGATTTATAACCAGATGGCGCCGTTTATTCTTGTCCGGCGCCGATTTAGATTTAGGTGGAGCTGATTATCCTTGATCGGCGCCGGTTAAGACTCGGGCAGTGCCGATTTATAACCAGATGGCGCTGATTATTCTTGTCCAGCGCCGATTTAGATTTAGGTGGCGCTGATTATCCTTGATCGGCGCCGGTTAAGACTCTGGCAGTGCCGATTTTTCTCGACTGGCGCCGATATATAACCAAATGGCACTGATTATTCTTGTCCAGCGCCGATTTAGATTAAGGTGGCGCTGATTATTCTTGATTGGCGCCAATTATATGCAGGCAGCGCACTGCTGATTATTTTTAACCGGCGAAGTTGTTGGGAAAAGGGTAGTTAAAAGAAAAGATAAGGAAGATGATATGATTGTGCTTTGCTGGGGGATAGTCTTTCCTTACTGTTGCTAATATTATATCAGTGTATAATTTTTTTAAGCGGCGCCTTTTCTTTTCTTTTCTTTTCTTTTCTTTTCTTTCCTTTGTTTTTATTTTTTCAAGCAGCGCCTTTTCTTTCTTTTACTTTTCTTTAATCTTTTTTGAGCGGCGCCTTCGCCGCTCAAATATTAGGGGGGGGGGGGCGCGCGCCACCCCCTGGATCCGCCACTATATATATATATATATATATATATACATAATCAACAAAATTAACGAAGAATAGCCGAAGAATATTGCACTTTTACTACTTTCTTTTAATCTTTCTGAAGATTAAAGAAAAATAGTGGAATATTCTTCGTTTATTTTGTTGATTATTGTTATCTTTGATGGTGAGCATATTTTCTTTCTTCATATATATGTATATATATATATATATACATTGGCGGATAGGGTATTTTTCTTTTCCAAGAAGGGGCTCTGGTCCGTAACTGAACATTCAAGAACTAATTCCACTGGAAGTACATGTAGTCTGTTTGCGTCAGTAAATGTCAATTCGTCTACTTTTCCAATTACTTGTGGCGTTCCGCAGGGTAGCGTATTCCGACCTCATTAAAAAAAAATATATATTTATGTATAATTTCATTTTCCACTTACGATTCATATATTTTGAGATCAAATTATCCAGAACAAATATACCACTCGTACTCGTATAGTTTCTGATGGTTTAAACTCTATCTATCCTTCTATTTTTTTTCGGATTTTCATTTTTTTTTCTAACTAAAAGTTGTGAGAGTTGTGTTCCCCCCTTCCGTTTAACTTTTCAAATAAGGTCATTTATTGAATTGTGTTTGTTTAGATCTATGATTGTGCTTCATGCTTCTATTTATGTTATTTCTAATTTATTTGACTGTGTTTTCTTATGTTTATCGCATTTCGTAAAAAAAATAAATGAAAAAGTAGAATCAACTGTTCTGTTGGTGTATCTTCACTCTGCCGTATCTAAATTGAATCCCAATATTTAAACATGAAATGATAAACGAGTATTTCATCAAAAGATTTGCTTCTCTAAAGCTTAGAGAATTTCCAAAAACGCTGAGACAGTTTTAAACAAAATCGAAAATTGTAATGTCCTTTTACGACAAATCTTGATGGTATTACAAAAAAGAGTGGCGCTATATGGGGATAAGAGTTGGCCATTCCCCTGACTACTAAGTAGCGAACAAACAGAAAGCGATAAGCGAAACAAGTTAGAGAGAAAGAAACAAAAAGAAAGAAAAGCTGAAAAGTCTACCAATTCGTCTTTGTGATGTCTTCGAGAGGTCACCCTTTGTAAAGCAAGATGTTCTTGCGGGATGCAGCAAGAAGTTATTATTTTTGAGCGAATAAATATCGCATGCGCCATAAAGTTACAATAGCCCCCTACCTCTTGTGATTTTTCTTCCATTTTGCAAGAAAGTTAACACGTCAACGTAAAGATAATATTGTCAGAATACATTTTATCTCAATACGTTATTTTGCGCACATAGATATATGCGCTGCTATAAACTTTATGCATCATAGCTCTTACGTCATACACGCTCAGTGAAAATTAAAAGAACATTTGCAAGAAAAGATACAAGAATTGTCAGAATACGGATTTATTGTAACTCTGAAGATACAAGAATATTTCTCTAAAGACAATTTTCAGAATACAGCCCCTGGGTCGTAAAACATTACATTGACCCTGGTATCAAATGAGAAAAGGTAAGGTCATTTAAGTCGTTTTGCCCCCCTTCCCCTAAGAATGCATTGGCGCTGCACGTATTTGCAACTAGCACACACACCCACATACTCTCACACACCCACACACACATCATAATGACAATTAATTCATTTTCATCCATTTATGTATTATGTCTCCAATGTAACAAATATGTTTTAAGCAAAGATTATCATTATCTAACGCATTGAATCAGATATCGATCTTTTTGTTAATTCTTGCAGGAAAAAAATGAATAAAATAGTGTAATAAGATACAAAACAAGACATAATGGTGCTCAAAAGTTAGTGGACCCCACAAAAAAATGAACATGTTGAAAGTGTCAATTTCTGCCATGTTTTACGATACTTAATTTGAAGTCAGGTGGTAAAATATTACATTCATTAAAGTTTTTTTTAAGTTAAATCTCAAGCTTATTTTCATTTTCATCATAATTATACATACACAATTCGTGTAAAAATAGTACAAATCTGATAAATTTTCAATCATCTACAGATGAATTATAAAAAAATATACAAAAGTAGTAACAAAATCTTGTATGGAATTGAGTCGAATCACTAGGCACTGCTAGTAGAGCGTGGGCCCCCTTTCATATACATGTACAATATGATAGAAAAATGAAAAAAAAAAGCATGTTGAGATGATAAAATGATAATAAAAAATAAAAGATGAGTGATGGCGAGAAATAATAAGAACATGACAGAAATACGGGATGATATTTTTAACACAAAAGCAACTTGACACATGCAGATGAAGAATCGAGGGGAGAGAGAGAAGAACAAAAAGGGGTACGGAGACACACACACACACACGGGCGCGATAAACATTGACGTGTTGTATACATTCAACAGCATTAATGACTTCAGTTGCGGTGGCGCTCACTAACTGCACGTGAGCACGCATAGTTTGCTAACCACGGACGCTTTCTACCGCCCTACACACAAATTGAGTTTTTAAAGGACAAGTCCACCTCAGCAAAAAGTTGATTTGAATAATAACAGAAAAATCCAACATGCATAACACCGAAAATGTCATCAAAATCGGTTGTAAAATAAGAAAGTTATGACATTTGTAAGTTTTGCTTAATTTCACAAAACAGTTATATGCACATCCTGGTCGGTATGCAAATGAGGAGACTGATGACATCACTCACTCACTATTTCTTTTGTATTTTATTATATGAAATATGAAATATTCTTATTTTCTCCTCGTTGTCCTGTGAGACAAAGTTTTATTCCTCCCTGATCATGCGGTATTACCGTTGTTATAACATCTTATGGTTCAGTCAAGTTGGTCCTTAATGTCAAATTGTTAAAAATTGAAATATTGTATAATTCAAACAATTAAAAACAAAAGAAATAGTGAGTGATGGACATCATCGTCTCTCTCATTTACATGTCACTGAGTTGTGCATATAACTGTTTGGTGAAAAATAAGCGAAACTTTAAAATGTCATAACTTTCTTATTTTACATCCGATTTTGATGAAATTTTCAGCATTGTGTTTGTTTGATTTTTCTCTGTTAATTCAAATCAACATTTTTCTGAAGTGGACTTGACCTTTAACGGTCAAACGAGGACTCTTCTCGATAAATCGTGATTTCACTATTGATTGGCATTGTTATCTTGTCCGGGGACGTCCGTCGTCCTCGAACGGTGTACCTTTTGGTATTTTATCTCATATTTTAACACCCACCATACAATGTGATAAGCTATTGATAATTTCGTATTGTAGGAAAGAAAACAAAATCACAAATGTGCTTCTCATTTAGTTTTTTTTTTGCCTTGTAAATGCCTGCCCCAAAACACCTCAGTCATTACAAACCCACACCCTTACACACTCACCATGCTCACACGATGACCCTTGGTGAGCAGCCGGCAGGATTTTTTACCCTATGGCCGGAGACCGGAAACTCATTAAGAACGTTTTCTCGCGCGCAATACGTCTTCAACGCACACACTCATTCACTTTTTATCACACCACGATCTTCCTCCAATTTTTATTTAAATGGTAGTATGTTCCTTTTATTGCCTTTTCTAGATTTCGTTGTGTAAGACGCATTACCTAACTGTCTTTTTCTTTGTTTGATTCCACTCAAGAAACTCCTCTATACTTCCCATCTTATTCCTATATACACTCAGCAAAAAAAGTTCTTGGACACTTAGAAAACTTAAAATATTTCATATAGATAGTTGATTAAATGCAAATTATTGTATGTCAACATGACCAGACAATATTCCTCTTCCAGTATGATATGACATTTTCATGTTAACAGTCATGCATAGGCGGTTAAATGCTTTAAACAATAGCAATGTCAGTAAAAGAAAATTGCAAGAAATGGATCAGTCAGTGCATGGCTGGTTACAGGCATTAAACAATAGCAATGTCAGTAAAAGAAAATGGCAATAAAACGATCAGTCATTCTTTCAGTTGTGAAAGTTTATGTGGCAAAAATATCCATTAATTGATAAAAGCAAACTTAAAGTCAAATACCACTCTAAAAGAGAAGAGAAAGTTATCCACCTTGGATGCATCACTATTCCACTGGAATTGTAAGTCAAAGTTAGTCGATGGAAAAAATGTCCAATTTCAGTATCTTGGCATAAGCAAAAGAAAATTCAATATCTCGTTTGTCCACCCTGGCTCTGAATGAGTGCAGCACATCGACGTCGCATGCTTGTCACAAGTCGGCGAATTTGCTCTGGTCTGATTTTGTCCCATTCTTCCAGGAGATAACGCCGGACATCTTGAAGAGTGTCTCCTGGTTGAATTCTTTGATTGACCGATTTTCCTAGCTGATCCAAAAAGTGTTCAATCGGGTTCATGTCTGGTGAACAAGCGGGCCATGGATCCAAGCGCTCAACATTGTGGTCATCCAGAAATCTTTGGACAATGTTCGCTCGATGGGGACAACCCCCTGTTGAAATTGTTGAATGTATGCCTACAGGATGGCCATGATCATTAGCTTTTGAATGGTCCATTTCTTGCAATTTTCTTTTACTGACATTTCTATTGTTTAAAGCATTTAACCGCCCATGCATGACTGTTAACATGAAAATGTCATGTCATACTGGAAGAGGAATATTGTCTGGTCATGTTGACATACAATAATTTGCATTTAATCAACTATCTATATGAAATATTTTAAGTTTTCTATGTGTCCAAGAACTTTTTTTGCCGAGTGTGTGTATATATATATATATATATATATATATATATAAGTATACAGTGCGTGCCACAAAAAACGAAACCGAGATTTATCGATGATTTATCATAACTTAATCACAAATACAATAGACAAATGACCTACCATTGTAAAGCTTAGAATCTCCCCTTTCATCTGAAATTACTTAGATTATTTCTCATTCACGCATGAGTAGGTAAAAACAATTTGAAGAGGGGATACCAAAAAAGTCATTTGGCGGGCTGTATCTTGGTTTCAAAGAGAAAACCACATTTCTAAAAAGTTCAATATCTGCTCTTTAATTTGATACCTCAATTACAGAAAATGGTCAAGGAATAACAAAGTTCTGGTTATTTAAGATAAGGCTTGAATTTCAATAATTTCATACAAAGAAAGAGGTTTTACAGGCTAGCGTTCAAACTCACTTGACACTCCGTTTTGTTGACGATCAGCCATGCATTAAGTCTTTTGTTAACCATGCGATAGCTTCTGTGGGAAACCGGTGAAAACACGTTTATTTAATGAAATTATGGAAATACAAGCATTGTTTCGAGGGAACATAACTTTTTTACTTCTCGACCATCTTTTGTGATTAAGGTATCAAATAAAAGAGCAGATATTGAACTTTTTAGGCATGTGATTTTCTTTTTGAAATTCAGATGCCCCCAGCCAAATGAGTTTTTGGTATCCTTTCTTCAAATTGTTTTTGCTCACTCATGCGTGAATGAGGAATAATCTTAGTAATATCAGATGAAAGAGGAGATTGT
The DNA here is from genome assembly GCF_037042905.1 of Lytechinus pictus. Taxonomy (NCBI): domain Eukaryota; kingdom Metazoa; phylum Echinodermata; class Echinoidea; order Temnopleuroida; family Toxopneustidae; genus Lytechinus; species Lytechinus pictus. The sequence continues at coordinate 3,732,295 of NC_087250.1, forward strand.
AAGCTTTACATTGGTAAGCCATTTGTCTATTGTATTTGTGATTAAGTTATGAAAGATCATCGCATAATCTCGGTTTCGTTTTTTTCTGGGACGCACTGTATATATACATATATGTGTGTGTGTGTTAGGGTACTCCTCGTCTGTCTCACTCTAATTTCGGTTCAATCTCATTGTGTGATTCTGTTTTTTTTTATTCGCCTATTTAAGCAGTATTTTTTGTTTATTTTATTTGTTTATTTTTGTTTATTAAATTATTATTATTATTATTATTTTTTTTTTTTTTGGGGGGGGTTCATGTAAAAAGAAACAATCGTCTCGGTAATTTAAACTTCAAAATGAAAGCAAAGATATCTCTCAGTTAATTGCCACTCTCTTTTATTTTTTAAATCGCATTTAGGTTTTCTCTTATCCACGGCAATAGATTGAGGGGTCCGTTTCATAAACTTGTTGGAAAAACAAAAATTACAATAACAGTTAAAAGCTACAGAAATCCTTCAATCTGATTGGTAGATAGCAGATATGTTATAGAAATTGTTATAATAGCAAGGTTTTAAGAACCAAATCCAAGTGTTGTCATTCGTTCAGTTGTCTTTGATATCATAGTATAAGGGCGCCACCTATCGGACGATTCGAGATTTTAATATCCATTTCAGTTGTCCTGACTATCTCTTAGCCTCAGAATTACAACGGATATTCCGTGCTGAAAATAACATGATTTTAACAGAGAAAGTAATATTAGACAAACAAACAAACAAAAAATCACAAAAATTAGACAAGCATTTAAAAAATTTATGACATTTTAAACCTTTGCATTACAAGGGTGAAAAAGTTCTAGGCATGTCTTCATAATAATAATAATAATAATAGGCATTTATATAGCGCCATCTATCTAGAAATATTCTATTCCGAGGCGCATTGTTATTATTATTACCCCGGCTTTAGCTCCAGCTGCCTTTCAGCGCTCATGCATTCAATAATTAATCCTGCCGGGTATCCATTCACCTCACCTGGGTCGAGTGCAGCACAATGTGGATAAATTTCTTGCTGAAGGAAATTACGCCATGGCTGGGATTCGAACCCACGACCCTCTGTTTCAAAGTCAGAAGACTTATCCACTGGGCCACAACGCTCCACATGAATATATAAATATATAAATGAATATGCAAAGGGAAGCTGATGATGTCAATTCCTCACAAATTGTTTGTATTTTATCATATGAAAGTTTGCCACCCCCCCCCCCCCTTCCTCCAAGGAATCAAGGAAATCTAACGAACCACTGGTTCCATATGTGAAATTGTCATTGCTGCAACTTTTTTTTAATTATTATTATCATTTAATGTTTCATTTTTGGTATCTACACATAATGTGTCGCTTGTTAAAAGGGACACACATTGTACACATATACGTGTATGAAACTATGAAAACCATGGTAAAGGGTATATGTTTGGATCATACCTGGTCCGCTGCTGACATGCCCAGGACACGGTTTAATTTTCGATAACTTCATTTAATAAAAACCACCACAAGATGTCTTTTGGTTACTTTCATCAGGTCTGATTCCTAGGAGATGCTGCCTATGGTAAATAATAAACGAAACACCCCCCCTCCCTTGAAAATCTTGGGGTGCTTCAGCATCCCCAGCATTTCCGCTTCACAGGGCAACATGCAACACAGAAATTTTAGTTTGTAAAGTTATTGCGTTTGGAGAATCTACTAACTTAGATATTAGAAACGTGTATGTTTATGCTGTAATTGTTGCCTTTTTCATGTTTAAAAAGTCCATGAAAAACGATTTAAAAAACATTAGAGAGAGAGAGAGAGAGAGAGAGAGAGAGAGAGAGAGAAAAAGAAAAGTGTCTATCGGTAAGCGTAATTTCTTTCTTCCTGTTTTGGTTCCTATGGGTAGCAACAAGCTCTTACGTAATACATTTCAGATAAGAACAAACTTGGCAAAACGAACTATTCCTGAATTTAATTAACTGGCAACTATGTTGCACCATACTGTATCAATATTAGGAAAGATTGTTTCGTCATTGCCATTTTATATCTTAAGAGTATTTTTAGATAGATCAAATTCATGATCATGTATATTCAAAATTATGTAAATATAAAATGTTACAGAAAAGCGCATATTAGATGAAACATACCACAGGAAAAAAAATATATACATTTGTTGATATTTTTCTGAAGAAACCTTCACATTGAATATATAAATATTAGTTTTACTATTCTTTCTTAGAATTAAATGTCTCAAACGGGCACTCTAGGTGGAGAATAATATGACTTGAACAGGTGAAGTAAAATAAGTCAAACAAAACACACAAAATCTAACAAGGAATAACAAAGGTATTCCCTTTTGTGTTTAATGTTTTGCATTACAATGTATTTCGGTGAAATGATTTTGAGCATGTCTTTATGAATATGCAATGAACAACCTGATGATATGATATCATTACACGTTTGATTTTTCTATTTTATTATATGAATTAATATTATTCGATTTGTGCCCACCAATAATAAAACAAAATAGTGTAAGATAATTATCGCTGCAACATATTCTGTCACAAGGGAGACATATCGTACACACCTGTATGGACTTATATTATTAGACTTATTATTAGTAGTATAAAAAGGAAATACCCGGCAGGAGTAATTCCTTGCATGCACTGAGTGCTGGTGATGGTAGCTCGAGTTAAAACAGGGGTAATAATAGCAGCACTTTGTATCCTGAGGCAAAAAGAGCTTTATAAATCCAGGTATTATTATAATAACAATAGTGGTGGATTCTTTGAAAGCGCTCACATCTGTCAGGCATGACGCTTATGTACAATCATAAATAGGACATAAATGCAAACTGTCTTACACTTTATAATTAAATACAAGCTTTCAAACGCAATGACACGGGGCTAAAAACTGGATGAAATTTTAAACAGATATAACTTAGTTTGATTAACAGAAACATTTCTTTTTTAATCAAATAATAAAAATAAGAGTGATTGATTAATATAACATATAAACTGATGTATGATTTGATTCATCCAGGAAAAATACAAATTACGAAAAGAAATATATCTGATCATCTGAACTTACTGGTTTGAAACGGAAACAGACAAACAGTTTCACGTCCGATCCGGGACGCTTCTTCAGCTCGCCTGAACTGTGGACAAAGAACCTAGATGGTTTGAGAGGGGAGTCCACGAAGCAGTCTACGTCAACGCGGAGAACCCCTCCCTCAACAAAGGAGGGGGATAACGACACAACCTCTCTCGGACTGTTCTCCCTTTCAAACCAGTAAGTCCAGATGATCAGATTTATTTCTATTCGTAATTAATATAACATATATATACATCTATATGATCTAGGCCGATTCAATTTATTGATTAGACTGACTTAAATGAATAAATGAGTAGTGCACGAGCACTACTCACAAACATAATATTTACATAGACTTGGACGAAAATTTGGGGCGCCCTCTCGGATGAAACACGCAATAAACCCACAAAATACATTTTTTCATTTTTAACAGAGCTCTAAAAAAGAATTAAAAAAATATAACACTAACCATGATCACACTCAGGGGCGGAAAGCTCTCCCAAATGGTAGGGGGGACGAGGGGCAGGAAAATTTGACAAGCAAAAAAAAAAAGGGTTTTCACCCCAAATTTAAGATCATTTCGACGAAAATAAATTTGACAAGCAAAAAAAAAAAAAAAAGGTTATCATCCCAAAAGTAAGGTCATTTCGTCCTAAAACACATGTTTTATTTCGATTTTGAATGATGTATTTCTTACCATCATAAAAGACCACAAATAGTAAGGGGGACATTTGATATTGTGTCCCCCCTACTTTTTTGAGTAGGGGGGACACGTCCCCCCTGACCCCCCTGGGATTTCCGCCCATGATCACACTACTTCAGGATCTTCCATTCACCGTGACCGTTATTCAACCCCATTATCTCCCTTATTTTTTTCTTTTTTTCCCCCATCTGTCAACTTGTTTATCTTTTTTGTTTTTGTTTTGTTATGTCATATTGTTGTATATGTTTGGGTTTTGTTTTCTTGTCATGTCTTGTTTCTGTAACGTTCTGATATGCTCCGTCTCTGTAATCGTTGTTTCGTGGTGTCCCGTTTGGTTTGAGTTATGCTAGCTCGTTGTTGTTTTCCTTTTGTTTGTTTCGTTTCGTCTTTTTATCCCCTTATATCATTTAGCCTCATTTTGGTTTCTCTGTTATTTTGGATAGACTAAACGATTCATAATTTTATGTAGCTTCATTTTACATGAAGTTACATATAAATCATTTGTATATTATATAGACCTTAAATTTTCGGTATTCATATTTTATGTCACTCATGTTATACATTATACATAATTATGTTTGTTATGTTTGTATTTTTGTTGTAGGGCCTCCAATGACAACAGTATGCCAATTACTCATGAAGCCACCCGACTAAAAAGGCTTATGAATAAATAAATAAATGAATAAATAGATAAATAAATAGGTAAAATAAATGAATAGAATAAATAAATCAGTAAATGAACAAATAAAACATGTATAAGGTTTTATTTGAGGGAACCTTCAATAATAAACAAGACAGGCTTTCTCAAAGGTTCCAATTCTTTTCCTATTATATTGGTAGAAAATAAGAGGAGATAACGCCATCATGTCTGCCCAATTCACAAGTTATTCAGAATGCTATTCATAGAAGTTTTTAAATGAGAAAGAAATGCAAATTTTGATGTGGCCTTCAGATAAAAACGATAAGTACCCATTAACCTATAACGGCAATCACGTAAATTTTATTTATTTATTTATTGGTTTGAATACGTTTATTGCTATATATATCTGTGCATTTAACAACAGGAAATTAATAATCACCATTTGTTGTCATTTGATACGTGGAGTCCGATGAAAGTCGACGCAATTGCAATTAAAATGAAATGAAACAAAATCCCTTATGAGATAGGTATTACCATTTTTTGTTATATATAGGTTTATAGAAAATACAGTGGTAATTGATATGTCCAGCAGCAAAAACCAGTATATTTCTATATTTCCTTTACCTAATATCGATATTATTTAATAGGTGAAAACTGAAAGCGGAAATATAGATCAAAATGCCACGTGGTTGTCAAGTAGCTTAGGGGTGTTGTTTTTCAGATGAATCTCAAGTTCTATGAAAAAATAGTCTAGATCTGGATGTTGGTAGTTATTTGCTCGGAAACCATACACCCACCCATTGCACATAGCATACAAAAAATACAAACCAATTCAGTACTAGCCCCTCAACTCCGACCTCTTTTCCTAGAACGAGAAGGTGAAAAGTCGGAGAACCTGTAAAGTATGTTGGCATGTGTGCATACTATTTGCAATGAGTGAGTGTATGGTTTTCGGAACAAATAACTATACCAACGTCAAGATCTAGTAATACCCCTTTCATAAACCCAATTATGCGGCTAATAGCAGCATAATTTGGTCGTAAAATCGGAGGAGGACCAGAGTTATCCGCATTATTTTGATGCTGCAATTATCCGCATAATAGCGGCATCGGGACCGGATTTTGACTTTATGAACGCATTTCCAAAGTAATGCGGATAATTGCCCTGGTGCGGTCACAAGGTCACCCTTTTCCAACACAACCGCATCGGAGGGGGTGTGTGCGGTTGCCATGACGATTATCCGCCTTTTTGAGGACGGGCGCTCGTAAAAATAGTGCGGATTATTTTCGGAGTTTGCGAACGCAATTTTTATTGAATTATCCGCATTACTCTTAGGCGGCTAATTGGAGGATGGGTTTATGAAAGCGGTAAGACAGGCGCGTAAATATTCATCTCTGAATGGTACGCTCCTTAAGACCGAAGATAATAATAACAACAACAACAGGGGGCAGACGTCCCGGATTTGAAGTGACAGTCTCGTATTCCGCCACTCTGTCCCGCATACCGTTTGAACCTTCCCGAGACACCGTTTTACCCCGTATTTCACGATTTCGAATAGATTTTTTGAGAATATTCAAGCATTAAATATTTTTTCCTTAATATGCACAATAGCAAATGGGAAAGGGCAAAATATGATATATTTCTTAGTAGTATGTAACAATCTACCACAAAAAAATGCTCGCTCGCTTCGATCGCTCGAGTTTTTTTCAGTTTTTAAATAATTACTGTACCCTCTACGCAACGTCAAGCCCTAAGAAAATGTTTAACTAGTTACACAACTGGAGGCTGTTTCATGACAGGACTTGTCGGACATTTTATTTAACAAATCCCTTTTTATCCGACCGTTACCATAGTAACAGTGCCTCTCAGTCAATAAAAAGCAAGGAAAGTAGTCAGATCTGACAATTTGTCGGACAAAAATATTGATGAAACGCTTCCCTGGTCGACCTGTTTACAGACATCCTACACTGCAAAAAACTCCGGTGTTGATTTAACATCAGCCTGTAATCTATTATGTCCACACCAGAGAAGTGTTAAACAACACCAGTTTCGTTTTATACAACACCAATTAGTATAAAAACAGCATCGGTTGATTCCAAACTGGTGTTGTTTCAATACTTCTCTGGTGTGGACATATAAATATTCCGGGCTGGTGTTAAATCAACACCGGAGTTTTCGCAGTGTACAGTCACAGCAAAGGACCGAAACAAACCGACCGATAGAATCTCATAGGAAAATACGTAACAGCTTTGATCGGTCTGGGGTAGACTTCTGCGTTATGACTGTGTTTGAGGCGTTTTCGTTATGGGAGAGTTTTCGCAACACTACACTGTAAAAACTGTGGTGTTAATAGAGGACCACACCCTCTGGTGTTAAGATTACACCCTAGAGATTGAATATAACACCAAAGAGTGTACATGTAACAACCAAAGGTGTTGCAATAACACATATAGGTGCTAAACTAAAACTGTCAATTAAACACCGGTGTAAAATCACTGGTGTGGTCCTCTATGTACACCGGTTAACACCGCAGTTTTTGCTGTGTACGCAAATGCTTTCTGGAACGTTGAGAATCTATTGCAAAAAGCCCTTAATGACAAAGAAGCCTTTGTCGAAAACAGCAGCGTCGACTTGGAGTCTGGACACATTTTCATTTTTTTTTTCGTCAGTTCAGAATTCTACAACGATCAGCTGTGCCACTTCATCAATTGTCGACAAATAACTCTACGCGGCTCTTCACTGGTATTTTCAATAAAGTCATGTTGCCGAATCCGTTCCCGTTGCAATAGCGAAAACTCGCTATTGTCCCATTTTCCTTCGTGCACATTGGAAAATCCTCTCCTGAACATAAAATTAAAAATAGCTCATGAGTAATATGTATACTTGTAAAGTGCATTAATCATATCACTAGTTTTGGTTTTGACAGAATCTAGTATTACCACTATAGGGACTTTTAAAGAAATAATGATTACGATGATTATGATTATTGATAAATTAATAAAAGCAATGCGACGAATATTCTTTCCATATACGGTGATTTAAAGGAGTTGTAATTGTTTTTTTTTAAATAATGTTGGAGAAGAAAAGACTGGAAAACTCAAAGAAAACAAAGTGACTGGGTTGATTTATCAGGAAAGAGGTTGCCGTTACAGTAGCCTTGTGACATAATACAATGAATACAAATCACGATTGAAGGACAAGTCCACCCCAACAAAAGTTGATTTGAATAAAACAAGATAAATCCAACGAGCATAACACTGAAAATATCATCAAAATTGGCTGTAAAATAAGAAAATTAAGACAATTTAAAATTTTGCTTATATTCACAAATTAGATTCACAGTTATATGCGCATCCTCGTGGATATGCAAATGAGGAGACTGATGACGTCATCCGCTCACTATTTATTTTGTATTCTATTATATGAAATAGGGAATATTCTATTATTCTTCTCATTGTCGAGTGAAACAACGATTAATTCCTCCCTGAACATGTGGAATGAGCATTGATTAATACTATATGATTCAGTCAAGTTGGTCCTTATTGTCAAATCTATAAAAAAAATGGAATATTGTGTAATTCAAAGAATAAAAAAAAGTAAGAGTGAGTGAGGGACATCATTGACTGTCTCATTTGAGTCGTACATATCACTGCTTTGTGAAAAATAAGCAAAAGTTTAAAATGTCATAACTTTCTTATTTTACATCCGATTTTGATGAAATTTCCAACGTTTTGCAAGTTTGATTTTTGTTTACTTATTCGAATCAACATTTTTCTGTGGTGGACTAGACCTTTAAGACAGAAATATCAATCTTTATGTAGAAAGACAAAAAAGTATAAATCTCTAATTGCAAAGTGGCTAATGCGGTCCCTATATACACTCCCGTCAGAGTGAGATGATGGAATGAGATTTCAATTTTTCAAGAGTGATTTGTTTTCCTTTTTTTTTAAGTGAAAGTGTGCAGCTTTTTTATAATTTCACACCAAAAAACGCTAACATTCTCTTTTGAAAGATTGGGCTGTGGGCGGTCTATCGACCCCTTTCCACATCACATAAATCCAGGTATTTGAAATATAATTATGTTTGGTTTTTCTTGTTTCATTTTGAACATTTTCATCGTATTTTCTTCAATTTGTCCACTTTGACTTTTTACTCGCCAAATATATTCATAATCAGTAGCTTGTTTCACGTTGACTGTGTTTTGGCGATGGTTTTCTTCTTCACTCCTTTGAGAGTTCGAATATATTGCATGTCCCGTATAACTTATGCCTCTCAAAACATATACCCCTTACGCCTCTTTATGTGTTTTTTATCTTGCATTATTTATACTGCCCTGATGTATAAAAAATAAGGCTATTGACGAATTTTTAGCACGTGTGAAACCAAACTAAAATCACGAACGCTAATCGCAATCATGAATTCAAATTCTACTCCGGGGGTGAATTCCGGTTAAGTTTCACTGAAATAGTACGGTACGAATTTTCCGTGTGAAAGGTCCGATGATTCTAAAAACGAACTGCAATCATCATTACGATGATTCACGTGTGAAAAGACACTTTGTCTCTCGGCTTGCATTGGCTAAGTCTACAGGCATGACTGGCATTTGGTCTACTTAAAAAGGAGATATAATACAAACGGGCTAAACCCATTTTGTCTATAAACTATAATAATAATCATTATAATAAAAACAACAACAATAACAATTATATAAAAATAAGTTTTATTCACCGAGGGTAGCCACTCTCAATTGTAAGATGTTCTTCCAGCGGGCCCTGCATAACATAACATGTGATTATTATCACCCTTCTCCATTCCCGTACGTCGAGCGTCTGACAAGAAGCCAGGGAGAAGGTCCCATTATTAAAGTCTGACTCGGCCAGGGATCGAACCCACGACCGTTCATGATGCGGGCGCTCTACCACTGAGCCATCATGCCTGGTTTCAAATTGGTTCAATTGTTATTGTAACTCTTGTTTGAATGCTCCCCAGGGAGTGGAAAAAGTGCATACATTGTGTGCGGGCATGCCAAGGTCCTCTGACGGGGTAATAATCATTACAATTTAAAGCACCAGGAACTTTACGGATAAGCGCTATATGCATGGAAATGTAACTATTGTGATCATTATTGTTATTATTAATTGATTGATTACTTTTACATTACGTGTCAAGTATGATATAATAGGTACAATGTTAACATAATGCATCAATATAAAATCTCTATGAATATGGTGCAGTAAAAATTGTCGCGGCCTGAAGTCTAAACTATGGAAGTAGAGCAGTTTTCTTCGAGGTCACCGGTCCCAACACGCCCAGTTGATACAATTATCATTTAATCTATTTTGTTAAAGGGCGATTTGTCCCATAAATACTTCAGCAATGAAAGAAATCGTTCTAGACTATAAAAGTGGATATTAGACAAATGCGTGTAGCCTAACTTGACGTAAGACAAAATGTTACATGGGCTTAAATGGCAATTATACAAAATGATCAGTATACCAACGGGTGGTGTTGGGATTAGCACATAATGGGATAAGACCCACAAAATTACAAGCAGTGAGTGTAGACCAATTGACACTTTACCTAGATTCAAGATTTACGCGTCGTGTGGTCCAGTGGTTTGAGCATTGGACTCATAATCGCAAGGTTGTGAGTTCGAATCCCCACTCTGCCATGGTCTCCACTTTGATAAAAAGACCCAAGAGTAATATCTCTCGTCTATATTAAGGTCAGCCACTATGACTGACTAACCTAGACGTAAAATGTTTCCTAGGTAATTGGTTATATACCAGCGTGGCATTTACCAGCAAAATGCTGTCCTGCCAAGTTCTTACTGGAGTTACCATGAAGAGAGGATAATTTTATTAGTCAATTCATGCGTACAAAGAAATTGAGTATACACAAAGATGAAAAATACAAAATATTATAACAATATTGAGAACTATAAATAAAAAAAAATTATTTATATCTTCCTGCAATTACTTGAATACCCCTAAAATTTATAAGGCATGTGGATGATTATAAAGGTCGGTATGCTGCTACTACACACCGCCTCCGATTTTAGTATATAAAGAGCTCACTTGCAAAAGGGGTTAGGTCCATTTTTCATCAAATTTGATTTTTTTTTTGTCTCAATGTATACATTATTAGTAGCTCCATAAGATGATACCAAAGAAAATTTGAAATTCCAATTGAAAAGTGATCTAAAATGGCAAAGAAAAATCACTTTTTTCAAAAGGGGTTAGGTCCATTTCAGTCTGGTTGCAAAAGGGGTTAGGTCCAGACAGATTTTTTTTTGGAAAATAATATATTGAAAAAAATATGAAGACAGGTAGATTTCTTTTATACCCAATTTCATGTTCTCATGATAGGATATCATGAAAATTTTGTTTCGCATAAGAATATTGCAATATGGAAGAATTTAAAAAATGATTTTCTTGGAGTGGACCTAACCCCTTTTGCAAACAAACTCTTCTGAAGTGCTCATTTGTCAAAAGGGGTTAGGGCCATAAATTCTATTGTTTTCTGTCTCAAAACCTCTAAATTTTTAGTCGCTCTGATGAAAACAAAGAAAAATTGAAATTCACATGAAAACGTGAATAAAAGTAGCAAAGAAAAATCATTTTTTTAATAAAAATAGATTGGATTCCTTTCAGTTTGCTTGCAAAAGGGGTTAGGTCCACAATGATAATTTTAAAAGAATACATAGAAAAAAATGTAAGACAGGTTGATTTCTTTTATACCCAATTTTATGTTCACATGATAGGTTAGTACGTCATGACAATTAAGTTTCTCATAAGAATATTTCAATAAGTGAGTCTCGGAATGGGCCAAAGTGGACCTAACCACTTTTGCAACTAAACTCTTGATATGCGGAATATATTCATCATTCGATTTCGAAAACAACATAAGAAGATATAGTATACATAATATAATATTTGTACAATGGTGAATGTAAGTTAGAAAGAAAGACAGAGAGAAACAGAGGAAGGGAAATAATAAGAAGAACATGAAGAAAAAGAAGAAGATAAAAAAGGAGTTATTGCATTTCCTATCTACCTTCTATATCATCCCTATCCAAGCTCACGCCTCTTTGTATCACATGAACATTGAAAGTGGCACCTAAGAGCGGAAACCGCAGAAAGGTTCATATTACGAACAACCTCTGAAATAGATATTAAAGTTACAAACTACTTCTTACTGAAAAATAAAACGAAACACACACACAAACTCCCACACATAAACTCCCCCAAAAAAGTTTGGAAATCTGATTTTGATCGATAATCCCTCCTTGGTTTGAGGAAAATTAATGTGTGATTGATATTAATGAATAGATCATTTAATTTTCTTTAAAATGATACCCTACATGATATGATTATGGTTCACATGGAGGTGCAGTGCCTTGAAATGTGGGGCAAGGTCAAAATTCAAATGTTGCTATACACATTATTGAAAGCCACTGTCCTTTTTTCATTGTAAAGAGTGAGTTTCTCAGCGGTTTCTTTTGTTTTCATGCACCTTTTCATCACCATTAACACGGAATCAAACACACTTCTGCACAAGCGAACACATAACAAACAAACAAACATGCATGGGTATTTAAAACCACAACTCAAACCATGTTATCTCACAGAACCATCTCTACATAAAACACACACAAAAAAGAAGATTCAAGGGCTTGATTTCAATGGATTTTCATCTCTATTGACACAGGCAAAAGAATCATGTTCTTTATTGACCCTCGATGACTGTTTCTGCTCGTTTTGCAGCTTTTCAATTCAGACCTCTTCCAACACTTTTGAATCCTGCTCTTTTCGTGATGGCATGACCATAACAAGCATGGTATAAATGAATTAATAAATAAAATTAAATAATGAATAATAATAACAAATATGCATTGTCTAACATTGGGAGTTGGGAAAAATTAATGGCAAAACTCAGATTTCCAAACTTTTTTGAGGGGTTTATATATCAGAAATGATGATTCAATCGATATGCTAATAATTGCAAGATTCGCTCCTCTTTGCCAGGCGTTTGAATTGTTGTTTTAGCTTATTCTTTCAGATACAATATTGTGCGATGTGCCTAGTTTTTTTTAGTTTTTTTTATTCACCTTAACTATATTTCATTATGTTGTAATATATCTCACCTTACTTTGTAACTATATTGAAATTCGAAATGAAATGATCAAGCAATCAATAAATCGAACTAAGTCTTGGGACTGTTGCTAATACATCAATTGATTAGAAATTCTAGTAATTGAAATTATACTGCAAAGGTTGAATTATATGATTATCGCAAATTTGCCGCCAAAACGAGATCCCGCCCAGAGAGCATGATGCTATAAAGCCTATTATGTCGTCATCGAGTCAAGTATGACATCACAATGCACAGGTATTATAGTTGCCAGACAGGACATATACTGTACTTGCGGTTGATTTTTGTGTTCATAACAAACCTGCGCGAGCGGAACTTCCCTCTTGTCTATCAGGTTTTGTAAATCTTTTTAATTTTCCAAAATACTTTTACTTTTCCCCATGCGGGCCTCACATCCTTGTCGTTATAAGGAACTTACCTGGTTAAATAAAAGTTATTTTCATAGGTGATATGTTGCAATAATTTATATTTATGAATGAAAGTTTTCTTTGCCAAAAACGGTACAGCCATTTTTTCAATAATCAATAACAAAATAATAAATTTTGGCAGTTCTTAAACGTATTAACATGTAATGCCATTTTATCCCCTCCCTTCCTCTCTTTATTTTATTTTTTTCATTTTACACCCCCTTGTATGTCTTTCTCCTTCATTAAAATTACTCTTCTGCTCCTCCCCATTATCATCTGGGTCTCTCCTTCACACACTCACCCTCCCACACACACACCCTCCCACACCCATATATCCTCTCCCCTCTCCGTCTCTCTACCTTACCTTATCTCTCGTTCTATCTTCTGTTATATCTTTCCCCTTTCCTCTCTTTCTCCCGCCTCATCGTCTCCTCCTCTTTCTTGGTGTCTCTCCTTCCTCTCCTTCACCCACATTCACACGCGCACACCCTCACACGTGTACCCACACACACAATCCTCTCTTTACATAGCCTCTCTCCCTCCACTTATTTTCTTTCTAATCCCGTCAATATAGCTTTCTCCTAATGCTCTTCACTCTCCCTTCCTTTCCACATCCCTATCCCTCTCCCATCGTCTGCTTGTCAGCCCCCCTCTCTCTATCTCACACACACACACACACACACACACACACACCCTCTCAACGTACCTTATGTACCTACGACTCGCTTGCTGTTTATTCTCTTCTATTTTATCTCATCCCCACATCTTGCCCACTCTCCCCCAACCTCTTTCTCTGCTTTATAAACACACCCACCATAACCCACACACACACTATTTATCGCATCTCCCTTGATATATTGTGTTCTATCTCACTACTTCTATCTCTTTCTCCTTCATCCTCTTTACACTGCCTCCTTCTTTTCACACTCATTCTACGTGTCTCTCTTTCCCAAATACACACACACACACACACACACCCTCATCACTCTCCCACAGCCTCTCTATCTTGCACACACATATGCACACACATACACACATATCCCCTCACTCTCACTCTCACCCCCCTCTCTCTCTCACACACACTCCACACACCCATACACACCATCACTATACCCTTAGCAGGACCTCCAAATGTAAACAGTTTCTGCTTTCTAAAATATATATCTCGCTTAGTCACTGTGCGCTTCCACTGGTTAGCCTATAAAGGGAAAGATTCGCATTTCTTCCTGTCCCTAATCAAACATGCGGAAATAGTTTGCGGTCAGATCCACCAGAAAGTTATTGTAAAAATATGTTTTAGTTTGATATAAATCCAGGATATTGATCTTAGAGATATTTCTTAATTTCGATTATTCTGGGAATGTTTACAATGACATAAAGTAGCCAGGGCCGACTTTAGATCAATGAATAAACCTGGGAATTTTACTTTTTACGTTTACAAAAAAAATAATATTTTGCGTATCGTTTAATGAAAAGGGAAACTGTACCCGCAGAAAATTTAACGATCATTGTTACTGTATTACTAATTTATTATTCATTAATATGAAGAATTTATATTCCTATGTGTCATTTATTAGTTTGTAAATATCTGTCGTGTTAATTTTGTAAACCAACTACCTAGCTAGGCAAGGCGGGGGTACTTTGGAATCAAACTTCTGTTGTTTTCAAACGAGGATGTTCAACTTTGGGTGAAACATCCCCATTCTTTGCATGAGACGTACAGTGCCCCTTCTCAAACAAAGGTTTTGATGGCATTTTTCTCTTGGAAGACTAAGCTCATCTCATTGAAATACTAATAGTGTGAAAATATGCGCACGCACACGCTTACACATGGGCAAAATCATACGCAGTATACATTGGCCCGTATTCTGAAGTCGGGTTTAACTTAAACTCAGGTTTAAAGTTGTGGTTTAAGTATGGGCAGCCAATTGTTACATAATCACTAACAGTAGAGATATCATGCTTTTAGCTCATTCGGCTCTCAAATCATTCATAATTGTGTAGGAAGTATAAATAGATGATTGTCTTCACCATCGATGAATCAGGAAAGAGCACAGTAAACATAAGAAACATACAATTTAATAAAAATTTTGATCCTTTTGGCTTCCCATACTTAAACCACAACTTTAAACCTGAGTTTAAGTTAAACCCGACTTCAGAATACGGATCTTAGTCTTTAGTTATTCATATACATAATTCACTCATCATTTATCGTTTCTGTTCCCACTCAAATACATTTCCATCTAATGTTTTTTTATTATTATTTTGTATGTATATAAAATATACTTTAGCTCAGGGCCTTGGGAACGATTTTTTGGCTGGGGGTGCTGAAACAAATTTGACAAGCAAAAAAAAAGGGGAAAATTGTTTTCCTCTACAACATGAAGGTCGTTTTGGTCCCAGGAAATTGAACGAACCCCCCCCCCCCACACACACACAAAAAAAAATTGACACACCTACCAGAATTCCAGGGGTTGCTGCATATGGAAAATGATACACGCAGCACCCCCTCCCCTGTGAAAGTATTTGGGATGCTTCAGCACCCCCGCTTCCCAGGGCCATGTTTGAGCTTTTAAAAGGGCTCTCCACCCCCAAGTTTTAATACAAATAGAACAATAAAAAAAAAGATGTCAAATAAGTAGACATTTAATGAAATTTTACGCAAGTGAGATGATGCCACTCATTCATATTTTTGGTGTATTTTATTGTATGAATTTTAATGCTGTAGATTTGACAATATTTTATTTGGAAAGCAGTCAGCTAATTGCTGGAGGTTAAAACAGTTGCCATTCATAACATGATAAACATTATTATGAGGAGCTCTAGATCGTTGATAAACAGGATAAAAGGTAAACAGATGTCGATATCGAATCCATCCATTGTACAGTCTAGAAAAGATTGGTCAAAAATTTACCCAATATTGGGTAGCAGGGGAACAAGCATATTTGCTGTGTTAGTTCCCCCCCCCCATATTGGGCGAAATGCAAGTTTAAAGGGTAAATTTAAACGCAACATTGCGTAAAATTTACGAAGTACTTGGTATCATTTTACCAAGCAAGCATGCATGTTCCCATTTTACCCAATAGTGGGTACATTGTTTTTAGACTGTATACATACCTGGGTGCATATTTAAGTGAAATTTTTAGCGATAACCTTTTGTTTATTCTTTTTTTCTTCTCGTCAACGTCTTGTTGTGGTGGCTGACTTTCCCTTAACCAAAACCATTTTTAAAACATGAATTATATTTAGCAGTTGATATACCACGTTTATACCGGCAGATATCACTGAACGTCGGGAGCACAGATTATTTCAAACTGGTTTATTCTAAAAAATTGACAGTCAGAGAGTCCCTCTTTTACATTTGCTGGTTATTGTTCATTATATACTGATATATGTATATGCTGTTTATGATACTCTTAATCCTTTTTTTGGTATCTGCTATTTCTATAACTGTTTAGTGAAGTGAAACTATCAAGCTTCCAGTGATATTTTGCATTACCTCATTTGGGCGCTGTATTCGGAAGTCCTGTTGTGTAATATTGATTGTTTTTATTTGGGGTATAAATATTTAGATGATTAACGAAATACAATAGTAATAATACTTGACATTTAATTATTCATGTGACAGAGTTTAGTCATCATAATGCATGGGTAAAGGGAATTATATATATTTACTCAGGTATTTATATATATATATATACATGTATATAGATATATATATATATATATATATATATATATATATATATATATTATATATATATATATATATATATATATATATATATATATATATATATATATATATATATATAATAATTTCCTTTGACGTGTGTAGGTGGGTTTTGAACAATGACAAGCCGCCACGCCTCAGCTGGATCAAAGCTATTGCTTAGATACAGTACACGTATGGGAGAAAGTATACATGTGCAATAGCTTTGACAACTCTTTTATTTAATAAAAAGAGCATCCCTTTACATTAAGAATTCAAGATTGATGATAACATATTGTTGTTTAATTGACATATGAATTGACATTACATTCCTATAATGTTTTTTTTTATGTCATCAACAGTTTAGTGCTGACAATCTAGTGATCTGTATGGGAT
Source organism: Lytechinus pictus (assembly GCF_037042905.1). Lineage (NCBI taxonomy): Eukaryota > Metazoa > Echinodermata > Echinoidea > Temnopleuroida > Toxopneustidae > Lytechinus > Lytechinus pictus. The sequence goes on from NC_087250.1 coordinate 3,749,400, forward strand.
CTGAAGGATACATTAAAAATATCATCAAACGCCTTCTTCTGTAAAAATAATGACAAGATATTATAAACCACAAAAACCAAATTATGCACTAGAAGTTACAGATATATACAAATATGCATATTCAGGAAAATTACATTGTCAAAACACATGGTCATATTGTCATGTCGTATGTTTAATTAAATAGGGTGTAAGATATAATTGCGACGCAAATGTACTGGAAAATAACGTAATATAAAATATCTATTTACAAGAGAATTTTAAAATAGGAAAAAAAAAACACTCCCTCCTCAAAAAACAACAACAGTAACTCTGTCCTCTTTTTAAATGATCAAGTAGACATATTTCTAGTATTCTGAAAATAAGAAAGTATATGGATTCATACAAATATGTGTATTCATGACAAGGGGAGGGGCTTTTTCCAAAACCGTGCATAAAACGTAAAAAATTACCATATGATTGTGATTTGTTGTATGGTCACCCTCCCCCCCCCACTTTTGGCACAGCCCCCCCCCCACTTTGAAAACCGTTCCGCGGCCCCTGCATGAATATGAAATGGACCTTTTCTACCATTGAAGACTTTGATAAGGTGTAAGCTATAACTATTATAATTATAAGAAAGAATGCCATGATAATTGCAAATGGTAAACGGAGGAAATAAAACAATTAAACAAATGGCATAACAGGGAATAAATATCCCTGAGTTGACAGGTGGAATAACGACTTTTTTTCAAATGGAATTATATTACTGACTCAAAATTCATGCAACTGTGAGTTGTTTCCGGCGACTGACTTCCAAGAAACACGAATACATAACCAAAACTAAGATAAAACAATCAATACTCACAATGATATATCACAATGAAGAAAAAAACTAATTAAAAAAATTTATAATTTTTTAAAGTATTTTGGGAATGCCTAATAATCTAACAAATTATTAAAAAAAACCACGGTATTCTTGTTTTATTATCTTTATTTATTTGATTTTTTTTTTTTGGGGGGGCTTATCATTATAGAATAGTGTTCTTTATCTTCCTATTGTCCCTCAAATGTACCGATTTATGTAAAAATCAATGATGAATCACATTTGTTAAGTTTAGTTTCCATTTTTATGCGAAAGTTTATACAAAATGTTGGTTTTGTGTATAACTATACAGTATACACACTGAAAATGTTGGGCAACATACTGTCCACTGTGTTGGGTAGTGTACATATATGTTGGTAAAATATATATATACATATTTTGGGCAATTATTATCCAATTGAGCAAATTCATTAACCAATTATTAGTTTTTATTACCCAATTTGGACATAATTTAAGCAATTGTTGTATGGACAGTCTGTTGCCACGATTGGTTAAAAGTTGGTCATTTTTGCCCAACTAATTTTAAGAGAGTATCATAATATATCAATATATTAATACATTTGTGAGTTAATAATATCCTGACGAAGACGAGAGAGCGTCGAAAATTTAGTTCACAAAAGCATTTATTGCTCTAAAGTATTTATTGCTAAAAATACATTAATTGTCACTGTTGTTTTTCTATTCGAGCCATAATGTGAAGCTGTAAAATTTCTTTAAATATTATTATACATATCGATTTCTTCATATACTATGTTTTGCCCCCAAAACGTAGTAAAACAGATTATGCCGTCGGATAATAATAATAAATATAATATAGGATATTTATATTGCGCACATATCCAACTTGTTAGGTGCTCAAGGCGCTCCTATATTACCCGGCTAAGCTAGGCGTTCACAGGGCACACAGCTTTTTGAGGAATAACTTCCTACCAGTACCCATTTACCTCACCTGGGTTGAGTGCTGCACATTGTGGATCAGTTTCTTGCTGAAGGAAATTACGCCATGGCTGGGATTCGAACCCACGACCCTCTGTTTCAAAGTCCGGAGATTAATCCACTGGGCCACAACGCTCCACTCTCTCTCCGGATAAAGAAATAGTGTGTAATATTAAAGCTTCAACCGTGTCAACGTTTCAAGATGTTGCGGCTCTTGGGCCCCGTCTTACAAAGAGTTACGATTGATCCAATCAATCTTAATTCTATGGAAATCCATCAGTATCATAATTTTTTCTACAGGAAATTTGCAAAATGTCCTTTGTAAACATAGGAAAACACACCAAATTGTCAAGAAATCAATGAATTTATGGATATACATTCATATCTAGAATTTTTTTTGAATAAACATGCATTTTATATGTTGACTTGGCTGGCTTTCCATACTTGCGATTGATCGGATCAATCGCAACTCTTTGTAATGGTTGTTGCGGGTGGCATTGTTGTTAATTCTATGTTTATATTTAGCAAAATGATTTCCATGTGAAAATGTGTGATCTGGTTAAACAACTTGTATTTCAAAGGGATGGCGATTCCAAGATTTATGATACAAGCAGTGGCATAATAAGTCTCTCAAAACTTGAAGGGGCCAGACACGGCGTAAGGGGCAAACATGTCGAGCGAAGCGAGCGAGCCCCAAAAATGATATATATATATTTTTTTTAAATTAGAAAAATCTAGTTTTGTGATAGATTTTGACATGATATCAAAAATATAATATTTCAGGCTTTTTACTTTCCTTCCCCCCCCCCCCTCTCTCTCTCTACTTCTTGGTATTGAGTGTTTGGAGCCCATGGTCACCGAAATCCCCACACCCCCATCTCTACGCCACTGTTTGGAAGCCAAAGTCAGATGCATTTTCTGATATTAACATTATAGGATAGCTCAACACAATGGTGTGGCATGTGTCCTTAACTTCTTAGTTCGTGTTTGGTGATCTGAGGGAGGCCCTATTCCAGAAAGACTTGTGATCAAACGCAACATGACTTTCAACCAATAAAATGCAAGTACAAGGTACTTACAATAGACTTTTATAGATGTGTTTAAATGCAAGGTTTTTATCCACCGTTCGACTTCATCTTCTATCAGTGGCGTTAGATGGGGGGCTCTTGCCCCCCCCCCCCAAAAAAAAAAAAAAAAAAAAAAAAATCACGACCACGGAAAAAAAGGAGAAAGTAAAAAGAAAAAAGAAAGAAGGGTGAAATATGCTAGTTTTCTTAATATTGTGTCTAAATCTATCCCAAAATTTGAATTTTGTGATAAAAATGTCAACATTTTGGCTTGCTCGCTCGATTCGCTCTCTCGGCAATTTTTTGAAATTTTACCCGATATGCCATATCTAGCCCCCCTCAAAATATTTGGTTCATTCCGCCACTGCACTAAGTGCATGGTCTCTATATCTTAAGATCGTCTGACACATTCATTGCTAAACTAATGGTCGTTGCATGAAACTTGTATAATTGATTGCAAGCCAATTTTAGGTCTTAATATCAATCTGAATTCTTTTCATTAATCAAAGGTCAACTCCACCCCAGAAAAAAATGTTTATCTAGATAAAAAGAAATAAATCAAACGAGCATAACACTGAAAATGTCATCAAACTCGGATCTAAAATAACAAAAATATGACATTTTAAAGTTTCGCTTATTTTTCACAAAACAGTTATATGCACATCTCTCTGATATGCAAATGAGAGAGTCGATGATGTCCCCCACTCACTATTTCTTTTGTTTCTTATTGTTTCAACTATACAGTACTTCCATTTTTACAAATTTGACAATCAGAACCCTCTTCTTTGAACCACAAAACGTAAAAATTATGATAATTACACATATTCAGGAAAGAATAAAACTTAGTTTCACATGACAATGAGGAGAAAATTAGAAAATTTCATATTCTATGGAATGAAATACAAAAGAAATAGTGAATTGATGATGTCACCAGTCTCCTCATTTGCATATCGAACAGGATGTGCATATTACTGTTTTGTGAATTAAGCGAAACTTTAAAATGTCATAACTTTCTTATTTTACATCCGAATTTGATGAAATTTTCAGTGTTATGCTTCTTTGATTTTTCTCTTTTTATTCAAACCAACTTTTTGGGGGTGGATTTGTACTTTGAGTACTAAATTTAGTTTAATTGCCGGTCTGCTTCTTGCAAATAATTTCCTTTAATTAAAAGTGATTATCACTTGTAAATTTGCCACTGAAATTTTCAATTGATTGCAAATAATTATTTTCTTGACCCCCTCATAGTCTGCTATATCTTTTTGGTCTAATTACATTTTGGCACAACTATCACTTGGGTTAATAGGCCTGCCCACTGGGTCTACTTGTTAATTGGTCTAATACCAAGGGCTCTGATGCATACAAGTTACCATTGTGGTAGGTTTGCGATTAAATGGTAACTTGCATGGAATCCTTGATTCTGATTGGTTGTTGATCATCGTTACAATGGTAGCTAGGCTACCATTGGATGGCAAAGTTATCCAACGGGGCCCAGATGGTATAATTTCCACATCGTCTGCTTATTCTTTGCACATTTTTTTTTAATAAATGTTTTGTTTTCATAAACAGATCATCTAATTATAGAGACTGAGTGGTGTAAGACAAGCCGATGTCACACAATTTTGGTATGGTTTAACTGGAAATCATTCAAAATGGAAAATGGGTTAAAAAGCAATTAGACTGAAAAATTTGCAGATTATACCTCAGTCACATTTCTCCTATACGGCGGCCGTACGGCGAGTCAAAAACAGCCGTTTTATTCAATGGCATTTTTATTGAAACCACCTATATGTAGCTGGTACAAAAAAAATGTTACCACGGCTGTTTTCGAATCGCCATACGGCCGCTGTAGGGCAAATGTGACTGAAGTATAAGTAGCCGATGGGATATGATACTTAACACTAAGTAGTCAAAGTGGATTATGTTGATAGAGACCTATTATTGGCAAGTGTTCCCATTCAAGCGCCAATAGGTCAACGCAAAACTTGAAATCAACCAATCCCTGCCAGAAAGTCCACAGCATCACACAGTGTGATCGGTGTGTTCACATAGTGAACTATGTGAAAACACTATTCACATTGTTCAAATGCTCAAATTCAACAGTGTGGAGATTTGTTCACACTGTGGACACCTCGACAGTGTGACCGTTTACATGTTTACATCGTGTTCACGTGTTCAACTAAGTGAATATGTGATTCACACTGTTGAAATTCTCAGATTTAACAGTGTGAAGGTGATTCGAAATTGCGTTCCACACTGTGAACACACTGTGATATACATTGTGGGACACTGTGTTCATTCGAGTAGGGATGGTCCAGTCATTTTCTTACTGTTATGAGGAGATCACAGTGTGTCCGCATGGTCGACTGTGTAAATATGTGATTCATACTGTTGATACTGTTGAAATGCTCAAATGTAACAGTGTGAAAGTGATTTCACATTGTGTTCCACACTGCGATGGTCTGAACCATTTTCTTATTGCTTCGTGGAGAATTCTGCTTTATTGATTGATAAAATGTGAAAATGTTTATTTTTTTATCTAAATTTTTGCATTGTTAGAGGGCATATTTATGAAACTGGGAATGGATCAATATAATTCAAGATTTCAAGCAGGATTTGGAATGTCAAAATCGGTTCCATGACATTAGCTCCGGCGACAATCGCCTTGATGGAAAATCTACACGTTGGGTCAAACATAAAACATAGTATCCAAAAGTAAATAAAGTCCAGTCCTTTATTTACACAATTCTGAACCAAACCTCTATTACAATCCTAACTCTAACCCGATGCCCTCTGAGATATTATGCCTAGAGCAAATGTCGCAGGAGCAAATGTCGTGTCATCATTTCATCAACCAATAAAATAGTAAGTTCTCATTTCTTTATTAGAATACATAGGTGTTTTTTTTTAAGTAAGCACAATAGCATTCAATCATGCTAATCAAAACACAAGGCCAATACCGCAGGGGTGGGGGTACAGGTTGAAATGAACAAAAAACATGAAGTATAGAGGTGGAGGAAAAACAGAGAATCGGTGTAAGAAAAAAAAAAGAGGTTTGGTTATGTGAATTCATAGTATCCCTATTTTTTTTCAATAAAAAAAAAATGTCACCCACCCCTTTTAATCAGAATGCCATGTCTCGACACTTATAGAAACACTTATTAATATTTTAAGATCATGTTCTCATAAAGTCTATTTTTGGGATTTCTTAAAAGAGTGTTAGGGAATGATTTTGTTTTTAACCTTTTTTCTTTTTATTTGAGAATTAAAACTACCATACCTACGCCGGAATCATATCGAGTAGTGTTTTAAAATAATAGCAAACTCTTTGGGATGCCCAACAGTAATGCAGTAGGGTACTGGAGTGCTTTGTTTTACGGAAGTACTGCACATTGCGCGCTCGCTTGCAAGTTAAGGCCAATCTGCGAATACGGATGCGCCGGGACTTTCCCTGCATCCCCACTCGCCTCCAAATTTAGCCTCTGAGTGCAATGAAAATACTTTCCTGCAAATTTGGCATGGAATTATTGAAACCCAATAGTTTTTATTTATTCGTTGCTAAGGCTTTAAATGAAGGAATCCTGTTTAATTTCACTCAAGTAAAGAAACGCTCGAACATATAAGGATCGAGTGCATGGAAGAGTGGTCATTACAAGTCGGGCACTAGAGGACCACTGTTCAGATGTGAATAGCTCTAAGCAAATAAACTAATCACCTGCCTCTAGAAGAAATCAATTGTACACTTTGAATAAACCGTGTCTTCAAGCTGTTCTCGAGATAATTTTTACCTGGATAGAAGAGAAGCTTCTTGTGAGAATAACCGTGCAATAATCAGCGTGTTCATCGAACGTTCATCAGCTTGGAGATTTAAAAAGGTAATTTCTAGTACTGGTAATTTTTTCTTTTTTCACTAGTTTTGATCATTTCTTATTTCAATATAAGCTTCTAATACAATTCTCTTTTTTTTTATTTCCATTTAAACATATTATAGTGCACTAAAAATCAGATGCAAATTAGCAGATTGACATTTTAAATGGAAGCAGAATAAAAAAAAGCACATAAAAATACCTAATGCTCTCTCGCAGTTTATTTTCTGTGTGTCTTACTACTTGTTTAAAAAACAATTTTTTTAGAATTTTTTTTTTTCATTTTCTAATGATCCGTAAGATTTCATTCGATAAACCTTTTTGTAAGACGTTCATTTTTTAGTTATTAAAGGATATTATGTTTTTTGCATTCTCATTAATCAAATATGATTTTGTTGTTTTGGGCATTTCAACTTCTTCTGATTAAGACGTAAAGTTGGGGAGGGAGACTATTGTCTTTTTAAAAGTGGCAAGCACACACACACACACACACACACACACACACACACACACCTACACATCCATGCAACTATTGGCGTACCTCCATGACGTCATACTATTCAGGTGAGAGATGACAGAATATTTCACCCGCACGAACAATACGTTTACTGCTTGGATTAGCGCCAGTGCATGCAGCCCCAAAGGGGTCATTACGTCCAAATAATATACCCATTTCCAGCCTTACAAAAGTCAAGCACAGAACGAGGACATCATTTACCACGAACTTAGGGGGCACCTGTCCCTCATCCCCCCCCCCACCCCACCCCCACCTCACCTCACCTCAGACCACACCCGCTTCCGGATGTATTCCAGTATCTTTTTAAGTGCTCGATATCGTGCCATTCGAACGCGATCAACGTCATGCATATTTACGTAATATCATCAGGATTGTTTTTATGGTATCTATCTTTGGTGAAAGCTAAGAGGAATTTCCCGATCTTATTTCTAAATTGATACCATTTCTGAAGTATTAGTGTATTATTTTTGGATTGTATTACTCAGATTGGCAATGCATAGATTGGATGACAGCAGCAGACCTGTGAACATTACTAGTGTTCAATAAACATGTGGTGCTTAAAGACTTGGAGTGAAACTAGGAATAGTCCAAGCTAATGTTTCCTTTTCCTGTAAATAACTACACATATGTCTTAATTCCAATAAAATGTATTGTGTAAACCACGCAAAGACGTTATGCCATCGGTGAAGCACTTTCATTTATTTTGATAGTTTTGTTTATAATTTCATTTATTTCGCATTACCCTTAACAGTCATCTAAAATTCGAGGGGGGGGGGGCTTATTCCACCCACCTAAATTATTTTACAGTACAACTGCTATTGGGGAGATATCAAACCCCCGTAACAATTTTATGCTTATTTTTTTTCACTGTCCATGTTCATTTTAGAAAATGGATCCAAGAATTCTTCTCGTATTCACACTCGCCACTATGACGTCACACTGCCTAGCTTTTAACGTAAGGAGACAACACTCGGACGATGCCAGATCCCTTGCCGTCGAGTCGGCATTACCAGGCGATAGAACTGGTGCAATCAGTACGAAACACTCAAACGACATGCCATTACTTGCAACGACAAAAGAAATCGAAGAAGTTCTTTTTGCCAGCGGGGACGATGAGGGAAAAGTGAGCTCTTCAGAAAATGACCTGTTTGAGGAAATAGAGGAAACCGACTTCTTGACATCAAAACCTAAATCAAAGGATATTCCCAAAATAGTTGCGGGCACCGGAAACGCTTCCCCAGATACTTCCTCCAAAACGTACCTAAACATAGATACACCTCTCGAAGCCCCAACCGCAGAGGGCGCTGTAAAAGAATTACCCACCGGTGGCAGCGGGGAGGACGATGTGGAGGAATCAGCAAGTGGCTTTGGCTTCACAGTCACTTCGAATGGAGAGGAGGATGCGGCAATGAGAAACAAGAGGAATATCCAAGACGCGGTAGACGACATGCATGCCTGCAGGTACCCTACAGAGAGAGAACTAACGACCATGCTCCAGGACCAGGTTGGTCACTATGTGCCAAGGTCTCAGAGTGGTATCTCACATCAGTATCAGAACACATGCAATAGTTCGCTATTCGATGTTACTCAGGAGAAGCGAGAGCAGAGAGCACTATGCCCTTACAAGATGGTTACGAATGTAGACAACCAAAGGTAAGTCTACACAATATAAATCATTGTAAGCCCATCCCTCATGTCAATAATACCCTTTCGAAAAATTTGATGGCTCGAAACTTTTGTAGACATGTGAGAATAGCCTATTTTAAAACAGGTTAGCATTCTAGAAATTTGGAACTCCAATGTTGAAATGAGCTAGGAAATATTAGACGCTTAAATGATAATTAACATGTCAGGGAGGCTGCACAAATATTTAAGCTATGACAAATATCCAAAAGTCGTATCATTGCAGATTTAAAATATTATATATTATATAGGTAGGGCCTATACGCTGTTGTTAATTATTGTTATAGGACTTTCAGCCGTGATGATGCTCATTAGAAGCCTCTAAAGACTATGCCAGCAAAGTTTCAAACATATTTTATTTTGTCGAACAGTCATATGTTTCTGGAAGTTAAGCGAACTACATTACCCAATCAGTTGTATGACAGGTTTTAATGAAATTCCATTGTCAGTTTAATTGTTTGCTACCTACAATCTCACCGCTGCCACCATAAATTGGACGATTTTGGAAGGTGTTCATGAAATGACTTGTCGGACATTTTATCCGTCAAGTCTAGTGTCATCCGACAATTACCATAGTAACGGCGCTTCTCAGCCAATCAAAATAAAGGAGACCTAGCAGATCTGACAACTTATCGGACAAAACTTGATCAGACGCTCTGCTGAATAGGCAGCCGAAATTACATTTAGCCAATTTATGTATTGTCATTGTTATCATCGAGCAGCATCTTTCATTCATTCTTGGTGTACCTGACATCATTTTACCCCACAGATTCCCCAGGGAGATTTCCTACGCAAGTTGTGCCTGCAACAAATGCGTCAACAGTATTAATACAGATTTCCTGCCAAGGAGCCGAGCTAAGTGTCTGCCAGTTACTCGCCAGACAGAAGTACTTAGACGTGGCCAGTGTGATGTCAGTACCGGTGTTTACAGGTAAGATAACGATCAGTATATTATTCCATCCACAAAGTATCGAGAAGTTCCGTTTAATAATAATAATAATAATAATAATAACAATAATAGTAATAATAGTAATAATAGTAATAATAATACTAATAATAATAATGACTTAGGGATATCATTTTATACAAATCAGTGGGCCTATAGAAATAAAAATGGGATTATATGCTATCCAACTTAAAAAACAGATGATGGCTTTTAGAAGGAACGTATTTCTCTATACATTCTTTTATTTATTTTTTAATGGGAGGAGGCTCGAATTGACTTTCCACTAAGCATCATTCTATTCGGAAGAGAGAAAGAGATCTAAATATTCATTTCTACCTCATGAATGTAATTTCTACATTTTTGTTTTCTTCTTGACGCCCCCCCCCCCCCTAACAGGTTTCACAAAGAACTAATTCAAGTGCCGGTCGCTTGTGTATGTACGAGAACGCGAAGCGCCACGTTTGGTTGACCTGACGGGGTCAAAATCTTCTCCAAAGTGCTGTTTGTATTTCTATTTATTTATTTAGCATGCTCGTTGTTCCCTCTCCCTCTGTTTTAAAGAAAATTAGGTATCTTGAATTACTTTCCCCTCTCTTTTCTTTAATTTTCCTCCCCTTCTACCATCCGTTGTCTGTGTTATAGTCTTGTAAAATCGCTTTATAGATATTAAAAAAATATATATATTGACTTAAGGAAATGTACTAAACTATTGTTGAAAAAAAAATGTTTTCACTTTGATGCCTGTACCTCAGTGTAAAATGACCATAAAAAGGACCTCAGTTTTCAATGCATTCATCGTATGTGGTGAGGAAGTAACATATTAAGTTATTTATCTATTTATATATATGGTGTGTGAATATTTACTTTGGCATGTTTGTATTACATTAGCTTAAGAAGCATACCTCATTCTGTGATATATGTTTTTCTTTTAAATGAATGAAATTAAAGGAATGGCATGGGAAATAATGGAATGGACGTGAATTCAAATTACTATGATAATTGGTTTTTAAGTTTCAGAAAGCAAGGAATATACATTACTCACCTACATGATATTTAACGTTATACATTAATCATGATAATGATGAGTTTATAGTAATTCAATTGTTTTCGAAAAAAAACTCTTGGCCTATAATTTTGTATTTATTGAAATGGAAATATGTTAATAACTTTCTTTACAAAGATTTATGAATCGTTAATGTCTAAATGTGTTTCAATTCAATTTTTACCTAAAGTTAACGTATATTGTATTGTCATGTTTAAGGTATATCTATTTGTACAATGGTATATTTATTCTATTGATTGCATATCTATTCTTCTTGACTATAGTTTCGTGTTATTGTGTATTTATGTATCATTTCTGTGAAATGGAATATTTCGTTACCTACTATGGGGCATTTCGTTCCTACTATGAAACGACGCGTTAAAACTGAATGATTATTGTTAATCATTGATTCTATAAGCACTTATAGTGCCTTTAAATGTCTGGAGCTGAGGAAGACCTTTATTCAGGTTGAAAAATAACCCCTTGTTAGAATGTATGTAACTTAACTTTTTCATTGGATTTTTACTGATGGCAAAAAGGTTTAATTATATACTAGGATAAGCATCAAACCTGGAAATTATTGCATGAATTGCCTTGCAATTAAAATATGATAATATTGTGGTCTGGATTTTTGGAGTGACTGAAATGGGGTTATTGTTCTATCTGAGTGAAGTGCTCCCTCGCTTTCTAGATTTGTGTGTATCTCTATTTTATTACATGTACTTCCTATGGAAAACAGTTGCCTATTGTTTCACTAATGATGTTTATGCATTTTTATGTCACTTATATATTGCATTTTTAAGCATTGTCTATATTTTTTTATCAATTAAGGTATAAAGCATTATGTTATTGTTGTTTCTCTGACTATTTTTTTATAGCTTCGTTGATATTACGAATCGCTTTAAATTCCTCAAATCAACAACATTAACAAAATGTTAATTATTATATGCTTTTGTAACTGTATTTGACTTCGTCTTAAGTATTGCTATGTTTACTGCTCGAATGATGTCCTATTTATTCTACGAAAAACCTTGATATTTAATAAACTTAGATTATCTTCTTACTCCACCATGCTACAACCGTGTCTATTTGTTCACAAATGTTGATTTTATGTCAATCAATCAAAGTAATTGAGAATTTTCAGTAGATCATATTATGAGAAGTAAAAAATATAGAGAGTTCCAGCTTATTTTCATTACAGAATAAAGTCTGATTACTATATCGGTAGGTAGTGGTGTAGGGGGGGGGGGTCTTGGATGATTCTCGTCTTTCAATATGAGGGACCTCGGTTCAATTCCAAGCCATTGCATGTTTTCATTCAGCAAGAAATTAATCCGCATTGTGCTGCTCTCAACCCAGGTGAGGTGAATGGGTTCCTGGTAGGAATTTATTCCTTGAACATCCCCTCTGCTGAAGCCAGGATAATAAAATTTTCGCCCATTTGGGCTTCGTCAGGAAATTATTAAAGGGGAATCCAGCCTTGGCTATAAAATGTTGTGTTGGGAAGGATAAAAATAAATTAAATAGAATGGTGAAAGTTTGAAAGAAATCGGACAAGCAATAAGAAAGTTATAGCTGCTTTAAAATTGAGATCACTAATACTATGTAGATTTCAAATTGGCAACTGAGTAAGTAAATTATGACAAGGGGCAAGGACAACTTTCCTTAGGCCATGTACTTTATTATCAGGGATTTGTGGTTTTCTCCAAAGTACCCATTCCCCTGGGGCAGTGATCTAAATATAACCCAGGTAGTATATTGTTTTATGTCCTCATGCATGAAAGAAAAATATAATTTGAAATAAAACTTTTGGGGAAAATTACATTTTAGCCATAGTATGTATTGGAGTACATGGAAGAGTAGTCCTTGCCTTACATCACTATGACTGCCCATACACGGCCAATTTGAAGTCTCCATGGGTATAGTGATTACCAATATTTACAAATTTTGAAAATTCATAACTTTCTTGTTGTTTGTCCAATATTGTTCAAACTTTCACCGATCAACTTGTCTGATTTTTCTTTTCCTTATAAAATCAAGTTTTTATTTGGGTTGGATTCCCCTTTAATGTATTAAGTCAACAAGCATCAGAGTAACGCAATGCGCAAAACGCAAATCGTAAAAGGCAACGCGCTAACAGGTAAAGCGCGAAGCGCAGCATTTCAAAAGGAGGAGAAAGAGCGAGAGAGTGAAAAAGATAGAGGGGGATGGAGAAACAAAGAAAAAGCAAGGGAGACAAAGAGAAGAGAGAAAAAATGAAAACGAGAAAGGAAGAGAGAGTGGGGCAGAAATAGACGACAACGTACTATAGGGAGAAAGAAGTAAAATAGAAAACAAAGTAAAACGAAAAGAGAATAAAGGACAAGAGAAAGAAGGAACGAGAGAAAAAAAAAGAAAAACGGGGGAGAAAAGCGAGAGAGAGAGAGAAGGAGAGAATAGAAGAAAATCAAACTAGGGAAAGGGTTGGAAAGACACATTCATCCCCTCAAGTTGGAGAGAGCCGAGAGAGTGGATGAGGCGTTCCTCCTTCTCTTTCCTAGGCACATTAAAACGAAATCAGTCTGAAGAACACGTTCCTTGACAAGGCCGATGTAGTGGTCCGGTTGGGTAAAATGATGAACGAAAATTTGATCAAATTTTGTCTTTCTACGGTTGTTTTATTTATTTGATACTACCACAACCGACGCAGGACCTTATTCTTTTTTTAGTAAATTTTTTTTGCTCAAGAATAAACTCAGAAATCCCTGTCGACCAACATTCCCCATGCAGATGGCATCCAAGCCTGTAAGAAAGCTCTTGAAAAACGTAAATCGAAATATCCCCCTACTTGAACCAGGGGCGGATCCAGGATTTTTCGAAGGGGGGGGCACATTTTCCCGAGGAAAACTTTGACAAGCCAAAAGAAAGAAAGAAAAAAGGTCTTTACTTTCGAAGGGGGGGGGGGCACACTTCTGTTTTAACGGCATTTTTACATTTCAAATTTTAATTGTGCCTCTCAAAAGGGGAAGCACTGACCGGCTCCCCCCCCCCCTCCCTCCCTGATTCCGCCAGGGCATGTAGGCATCCTACTTTATTGCCACAATATTCTGTATTCACAGGTATGTCTTTTTCATTTTATAATTTTAATCTGATTAATTAGTTATTTCTTTATTCATTCATCTCTAATGAGATTATGGAACACTTCAACTTGATGATAATTCATTGATGTGCATTAATTTGTGAATATAAGCGAAACTTGGATGTTGTTATTCTCTTTGTATTTTACAGACCGCATCTATAAGTCTTAAAAAAGATGGAAGCTAAAGTTAAGAATGGTTTCCTGCGACATCTTTTCAGTTGACCCTCATCTCATTATGTCACATACTCGCACCTCAAGAGCGTTTGGTACACGCAGGTCCATGGTACACGTAGACTTTGCATCACAATATATCATTTCTTTCTATGGAGTTTACTGCATCAAGTCTCCCTTTCGCAATAGATGGCAGGAACCTGAACAATACTCAACCAAATCATCAGCCCAAATCCGGAAATCAATAACTGCTTTCACGGCTCCAAGTTCAACTAGAGCGGAAGTATATACAGATGAGGGGGAGGCTTGGGACCATACACCCCCCCCCCTCAACCAAAATAATCACGCCCACCTAGTAGAAAAAAGTGAGAAAAAAAGAAAATGACAGGATAAGGGGTAAAATTTGCTAGTTAAAACAGAATGTTTTTTCTCGCTAACTTAGCTGTTTACACGCTTCATTGTTTTTGGGGGTGTTTTTTTTTCCCCGATGCGCTTTATCTGGTCCCTACTTATTATTTTTTTTTAGGGGGTGCTTATTGCGCTACTAATTGCTATTCATTCATAATCCATATTTTTTTATCAGCAAACCTTATATGTCTAATTCATGCATGTACAGTGGCTTATTGAGGGAAGCTGTAATCTCCATTTGACGCGTGAAAGTTATATGTTTTATGAAAGAATAGCGCATTGGGGAAGAAACTAGAATCGTTGTATAGGTCTTTCCCCAGAGATACTAAGGCCCGTATTCTGAAGTCAGGTTTAACTTAAACTCAGGTTTAAAGTTGTGGTTTAAGTATGGGAAGCCAATTGTTACATAAATCACCAATGGTAGAGATATCATATTTCAGCTCATTATTTGGCTCTCAAATCATTCATAATTGTCTAGGAAGTATAATAGATTTTTGTCTTCACCATCAATGAATCAGGAAAGAGCACAGTAAACGTAAGAAACGTACAACTTAAAATTTTTTTTTGATACTTTTGGCTTCCTATACTTAAACCACAACTTTAAACCTGAGTTTAAGTTAAACCTGACTTCAGAATATGGGCCTATGAATAGAGTACCGAAGTGTGACGTCATCAATTTACCAATTTTGCATTTCAGCATTTTGGATACCAATTTTTGTTAGAGCATAATGAAATACCTCCACGAAAAAAATTTGGTGCGAATCAATCCATTAGCCTCATTGAAGTCAATGTATTATTGGCCTGGTTCTATATGTAAGCTGTTAGGAACCAGGTCAGTTATACATTGATTTAAAGGACAAGTCCATCCCAACAAAAAGTTGCTTTGAATAAAAAGAGGAAAATTCAACAAGCATAACATTGAAAATTTCATCAAAACCGGATGTAAAATAAGAAAGTTATGACATTTTAAAGTTTTGCCTAATTTCACAAAAAAGTTATATGCACATCCTGGTTGGTATGGAAATGAGGAAACTGATGACGTCATCCACTCACTATTTCTTTTTGCATTTTATTATATGAAATATGAAATATTCTATTTTTTTCATTATCAAGTGAAACAAGTAATAAAAATTTCTCCCTGAACATGTGGAATTATAATTGTGTAATACTATTTGCTTTAGTCAAGTTGGTCCTTATTGTCAAATCTGTAAAAAATGAAATATTGTATAATTCAAACACTAAGCGAAAAACAAAAGAAAAAGTGAGTGAGGGACATCATTGACTGCCTCATTTGCATGTTACTGAGTTGTGCAAATCACTGTTTTGTGAAAAATAAGCAAAATTTTAAATGTCATAACTTTTTTATTTTACATCCGATTTCAATGGAATTTTCACAGCTTCATTTTTCTCTATTTATTCAAATCAACATTTTTCTGGGACGAACTTTGACCTTTAATAATGGGGCTAATTACGTATTCATGAGGTCATATATCTCATGCCCACTGAAATTTTGGTAGTGGAGGTATATCATCATATTATGCTCTATCAAAATATGGTATAACAAAAGTTTTTTTGTGACTTCGGTACTCTATGTCCCATATCGGCATGGGTTGGGGGAGGATTTGATTTTGATTTGAATTTATTTTTCTTCTATATAACAATATAATATAACATAGATGTAACAAACATATATTGACAATAAATCAGGTATAAATCATTTAGCATAAAATTAATAGCAGAAGATGGATTGTCATAGTAAGCAAAAAAATGCTTGAAAAATATGACAAAGCGAAACATATTTTTACCATATAATCATATTATGAGCAGAATGGACAATAACAAATTATTAAAGTATCAATTAAGTATAATATAAAAAAGAGAAGAACAAAATCTAACAAGCCAAAACTTGCTATAATATATATAATCAAGTAAAAAAAAATAATAATAATAATGATAATGACAAATGAAGATGATGAAGATGATGATGATGATGATGATGATGATGATGATGATGATGATGATAGTGGTGACGGTGGTGGTGGTGGTGGAAATAATGTTAATGATGATGGAAACGGAATATTAGAACATGATTATGACACAAGAAAGTTTATTTTACATATTCCGATAGTAACATGACCTTAACTTTAGCTTTGAATGAGTGTAGGGAGCAAGAGGATTTAATTGAGTCTGGGAGAGGATTCCAAAGGTCAGGACCATGATGTCTTACGGATCTCTGGGCAATACGTAGTTTTGGATTGACTAAATGTAAATTAGAGGAATTACGGGTGGGGTAATCATGAATGGTTTTATTCAAAGTAAAATTTTTTAAATGAATTTGGTAGCATCCCATTTAAATACTTGAAAATGAACAATAAACTTTGTAGTGTATTAATGTCAAATACTGTCAGAGTTTTTAATTGGTAAAATAAAGGTTTGGAGTGAGATAAATATTGTGAACCGGTACAAATGCGAAGCGCTTTCTTTTGCAATAAGTGAATATAATTTATTTTTGTTTTGTTTGTTGTGGCCCATACTAAATTGCTATACGTTATATATGGTAAAATCAATGAAATATATAGCAACGCAAGTGTTTTGCAAGGAATACATTTCTTTAATTTATATAGTATACCAACATTCCTAGAAATAGAAGTTATTATATGGCGTATATGTTCGTTCCAATTTAAATTTTCGTCAATGACGACACCCAAAAACTTCGTTTGATGCTTTCTTTCAAGAGGAACATTATCTATAAATATGTTGTAATGTACGTCATTTATATGAGATTGTATGTGTTTAAAATACATGAAATCAGTTTTGTTGATATTGAGAGACAATTTGTTACATTTAAACCATAAAGATAATTATAGTAACTCATTATTTAGGGTGTTAATGTTATAATGTGAGTAAAATATGTTAGTATCATCTGCAAATAATATAAACGATAGAAGAGAAGTTGTATTAGTTAAGTTATTGATATATAATAAAAAAAGTAATGGGCCTAATATCGATCCTTGTGGGACACCGCATCGGATTGGTAGAAAAGTTGAAGAAACATCATTAAATACAACATATTGTTTTCTATTGGTTAAATAGCTTTGAAACCAGGAAAGACCAACACCAAGAATTCCATAAGAGTAAAGTTTTTGAATTAAAATTTGGTGGTCAATCGTATCAAAGGCCTTTGATAGATCCATAAATACCCCGGTACGCTGTGGGTTGTAGGTTGTAGTGCAATGGGGGATCATCATTATATCCATCATTGGCTATTACATTAATTGATCCATCTTGTTTGCCTTTACATGAGCAAGCAGAAATTATGCGGCGTTTTTTTATCGTCTTGATACAACACAATACACACCCACCCTCACACAAAATAATGTCTTCAATATTGGGCGGTGTGCACTAGCGTACCTACGGGGGGGGGGGGGGGGGGGGGCAGAGGGGGCAGTCTGCCCCCCTCCTGACGAGCCACAACCCATGCAAAGGACGTATCCCTGCCCCCCCCCCCCTGACGAGCTTGAAGACCTTTATTGCCCCCCCTGACGAGCTTGAAGACCCTTTTTTTTTTTTTTTTTATTTGCTTGTCAAATTTTTTTCTGGTACGAAATCCTTCATTTGTGATTGAAGACCTTTTTTATTTTTTTTTTGGCGGACGGTTTTGTGAAAAATCCCAGGTACGCCACTGGCGGTGTGTGTATGAGGGGCGGGGCGGATTCAGGTCACATGGGGCCATCGGATAGGTCTACTATTTATTCAAGCTTAAACATGATTATTTCATGTAATATTTGACCTTCTATCACTAACTTCAACGTTATGGGGTTTTTTTTTCATTGCGTAGACATGAAATACACTGATCATCGAAATATGTCGTCTAGATTTTTTGTCCTCGATTTTGATGAGTTTATTTACGTGAAGTGTTGACGCCCTCTACGTTTGTTGATTGATGACATCATATCGAGGTCAGCATAGCAGCAGCAGTATATACCGTAGAAGAAGGTTAGGGTTGTGAAATCTGATTAGTCATCGTCCATCTGTCGGTCTCCGTTTACCCCATAGCTGGAAGAAAAAACAAGTATATTGTTTCAAGGTAAAGGTGACGCATTTCCTTTGATAATTTTTTTTGAAAATATATGATTTTATAGAGATTGCGATGCGTGAGAGTGAGACAGAGAGTCGAATTGGGTGAAATGGCAGAATGAGTATTGAGTGGCGGACTGTCGAACAGAGCTGGCCATCGCAGCCGACAGGGCTGGGGTAATTAGCTCAGCTGCTCCGCTGGGTTGCGGAGCTGCTGACCGTACGCGCTAGCTACGCGAACTGAGTCTGAGGCTCGGCTCAGTCAGACACCAGTAAAAAAAATACACGGGGTCGCTGAGCGATATCGCTTCCGTAAGCTTTGAAATCGTCCTCGCAAACTCATTAGAGAGGGCGATCGGGGGAAAAAAATAGCTCCTTAAAAAAACTGGCTCGTACGTCCGCTGTCTTCCCTTGACCTTGTGCAGCGTACATACCGGTACTTAGTCATAGAGGTGGATAACGACCGCGCATGTTGTACTTGTATTGCGCTATGCCTATGACCCTATGTGTAATACAATGCAATCAACGTACTCTAACGTCAGCTCATGTACGGCGCCATATTGGCAGTTCGGGACCTGCGTGCGCTGCTGCTGCTGCTGCGAACCGGCCTTATTAGCTTGAACGCCATTTATCCTTAGACTAATTAGTCCCAAAGTAATTAATCTGTTGGTAAGACTAAGAACCCTGTCCAATTTTTGCAAAAGTTTCGATGAATTACCAGTGGATATTTGTCCGTTATTCGAATATCGATATTCATTTCCATAGTCCTGGAATTGCACTGCTATTTTTATTTTTATCACAATGTCAGTCCGAACTGGGGTCCTTTTTTGTTTACCCTCGTTGTTCGTGTAGGCCCACGTATAGCGATACGTGTAGTGAAATAGACACTGCGTGCGCATGCATTTGTGTAGCTGCATAGGCGAATGCATTTGAGTTGCACATCGCATCGGTCACCGGATATTTCTCGGAGTTGGTTCGTGATTTTTGAATCGTTTTGCTTGAACAATTCTGTGAAAAAATAATGAACCATGAGTGAAAAACTGTCAGCTAGACGAACACATAAGTTCAGGTAGGAATGTGAGGAACAATTTTCCTGTTAATTGGGACTGTACTATAATTAGTATAGATGTAGACTAGACACTTTTAATAGTAAAAGAAATAGTACAGATGGCACATTAAACAAATGGCATTATGGCAATCTTTACTTTTGTTGGTTAAACTTAAAGAAATAGTACGGATGGCAAGTTAAAACACAACAAACAATACTGCAGATTTAACATGTGTAAAATAATGTTTTTAATCTTAAAAATGGCTCTAGCAAATTCAAAAATGGCTCTCGGAAATTGAAAAACGGCTCCCATAAATTTGTGACCAGTTAGAAAAATGGCTCCTGCAAAAAAAAGAAGTATTTTTTTCCCTGTTAAGGACTCCAGTGTGCAATATGTTTGTGATATAAACACAATTTTTTCTTAATAGAATATGGCTGACGAACAGCAGCAACAGCAGGAGACCCCAACGGAACAGGAATCTGCCCCTCCAGTCTCCCCGGAAACCCAACCAGCAGCAGAGCCTGAACCCGAAACCAAAGGGGCCGAGGGTAAACCGCCCCCTCTCCAGGACGAGATGGAGAAGTTTCGAGCCCTGGGAAAGACTGCGTTCGTGGCAGGGTACACAGGAGAATGCGGGAAGGCCCTGGTCCAGGAGCTGGCCAGGACCAAGATCTTCAGTAAGGTCTTCTTGATTGGACGACGGGAGGTTCCTCTCAAAGGGGATGTCTTCAACGATTTCTCAGCAGTAAGTATAGATTTTGAATTTGCAGCCACCCCAAAGTTAGAAATAAGTCGTCCAAACTTAAATTAATATTTTACGGTGCCAGGAATGAGTTGGCCTATAATTCTAATCTAGGCGGAGGCTGCAGCTGTTGTCTATGCTATTGCAGTGTAGTACTGTTTGCGAAACATCAGCAATACTTCTGATGCGGCAAATGCCTGCTGGCATTTTTTCACAACGGAAAGCTTGTCACGAATCCTAGTCGATATAAAAACAAGCACTAACGCAAGACATGAGTTGGTAGCTGCTTCGCAGTGACTGTGCGTAATCTTCAAAATCTGACGTATTGCTGACGTTTTGCGTAACAGTATCACACTCTTGAAGGCAAATACAAAAGCTACGTCTTCTGCCTAGATTATAGGGTAGGGATGAGATAGTAGGCCGATACTTTTTAATGTTATACACCTTGCTGACAAATAAGCACTTAATATGAGTGAGTAAAAAAAAAAATTACACCACAAAACAATACCAATTTCATGAAAAATATTGTCATGAACACATAATTTAAGAGTTACAACTACCGCGATAACATGGCCATGATGGCAAGGTTACAATGTTGTACCTTTTTAATGAAACAGGTCCGTGGAATGCCTCTCTGAAACCCTGGCTGTGGTTTAGCTAATGATGTGATTTTGTCCAAGATACCTATTGTGGACAAAATCGTGGTCTAGTGGTTACGATTCTTGCCTTTCAATCAGAGGGATGTGGGTTCAAATCCCAGCCACGGCATATTTTCCTTTGAACAGCAAGAAATTGATCCACACTGCTGCACTCGACCCAGTTGAGGTGAATGGGTACCGGGCAGGATTAATTCCATGAATGCACCAAGCGGCTTTAGCAGCTGGGGAAGTATGTAGTATAGTGCACCATAAATGCTATATTATTATTATTTCATCACTCATTTTTTGTATCACAATAATTCCTTTTTGTCTCACCTGCATAGCAGAGTGAGACTATAGGCGCCGCTTTTCCGACGGCGGCGGCGGCGTCAACACCAAATCTTAACCTGAGGTTAAGTTTTTGAAATGACAGCATAACTTAGAAAGTATATGGACCTAGTTCATGAAACTTGGCCATAAGGTTAATCAAGTATTACTGAACATCCTGCCTGAGTTTCATGTCACATGACCAAGGTCAAAGGTCATTTAGGGTCAATGAACTTAGACCATGTTGGGGGAATCAACATCAAAATCTTAACCTAAGGTTAAGTTTTTGAAATGTCATCATAACTTAGAAAATATATGGACCTAGTTCATGAAACTTATACATAAGGTTAATCAAGTATCACTGAACATCCTGCATGAGTTTCACGTCACATGACCAAGGTCAAAGGTCATTTAGGGTCAATGAACTTTGGCCGAATTGGGGGTATCTGTTGAATTACCATCATAACTTTGAAAGTTTATGGATCTGATTCATGAAACTTGGACATAATAGTAATCAAGTATTACTGAACATCCTGTGCAAGTTTCAGGTCACATGATCAAGGTCAAAGGTCATTTAGGGTCAATGAACTTTGGCCAAATTGGGGTATTTGTTGAATTACAGCCATAAATTTGAAAGTGTGTTGGTCTAGTTCATAAAACTTGGACATAATAGTAATCAAGTATCACTGAACATCCTGTGCGAGTTTCAGGTCACATGATCAAGGTCAAAGGTCATGTAAGGTCAAAGAACTTTGGCCACGTTGGGGGTATTTGTTGAATTGCCATCATATCTCTATAAGTGTATTGGTCTAGTTCATAAAACGTGGAAATAAGAGTAACCAAGTATCACTGAACATCTTGTGCGAGTTATAGTAGTTTTCAAAATCAGCACTGCTGCTATATTGAATCGCGTGATGCAGGTGAGACGGCCAGAGGCATTCCACTTGTTTATCTTGACCTTTTCTTTCAGGAACAGAAGGTTGTTGACTATGATAACCTAGATGCCTCAGATGATATCTTCAAAGGACCTTCTGTTGGCTATTGTTGTCTAGGAACAACCAGAGGCAAGGCTGGCAAGGTATGTGATAGTGCAACTGTGCTGTACTGGCCGCACAGAAACATTCACGCTAACAGAGCACTATTAACAGTAGGCCAGTCACATCTTGGATTGTGATGTCAAGCTTTGATCATTACTGCTACATTGCCGGTTGTTACAGGGCCTCTGTTAGCACAGTGTGTGGCCAATACTGGTCGAGATATGATTTCGATGTTGGTTAAAGGACAAGTCCACCCCAACAAAAAGTTGATTTGAATAAAAAGAGAAAAATCCAACAAACATAACACTGAAAATTTCATCAAAATCGGATGTAAAATAAGAAAGTTATTACATTTTAAAGTTTTCGCTTAATTTCACAAAACAGTTATATGCACATCCTGGCAGGTATGCAAATGAGGAGACTATGACATCATCCACTCACTATTTCTTTTGTATTTTATTATATGAAATATGAAATATTCTAATTTTCTCCTCATTGTAAAGTGATACAATGATTAATTCCTCCCTGAACATGTGGAATTAGCATTGTTTCATACTATATGGTTCAGTCAAGTTGGTCCTTATTGTAAAATCTATAAAAAATGAAATATTGTATAATTCAAACAATAAAAAACAAAAGAAATAGTGAGTGATGGACATCATCGACTGAGTCACCTAGTTGTGCATATCACTGTTTTGTGAAAAATAAGCGAGACTTTAAAATGCCATAACTTATTTTACATCCGATTTTGATGAAATTTTCAGCACTATTCTAGTTTGATTTTTCTCTATTTATTCAAGTCAGCATTTTCCTGGGGTGGACTTGACCTTTAATCATCACCAGCTAAATATTGCTGATAACATGATTTATCGCCAAGTCTGAAAATTCATTTTGTACGTTCAATATGAGCAGTGATTCCGTGAGAGCTTGAAAGGGGAAATGAGAGTTAGGCCTTCATTGGTGCTTATCCATGAAAAACGGGTAATTGGGTAATAGCTGTGGATACAAATTTCTGAGTTGGTTTGAAGCAATAAAGAGCAGCATTTGTGGTCAGAAAATAGTGTTCAACTTATCAATATTTTGGTCATGTCGTGTTACCTAGAAAATACGTACATTATAGTCTGAAAACCATTACCGAATATTAAATATTTTTGTCAATATCGCATAATTTAGAAATATCGCCAAGCACGAGTACTTCATTAGGGATATTGCTTGGGGAGGCATTCCATTCCCCGGCTGCTATTATTTCAAGCTTTCAGCGTACGATAGCTGGCCTCTGCATTTAAATTTATTTGTTATTGTTTACATGAATTATTTCTATATCTACTTAACTACTATGCAATTGTCACCTTTGTAATTTGATCATTATGTATGTTTGATGTTATATCATTGATATAAATTTGTAATTTTGATTTATTAATTAAAAAAAATTTTATGCAGAAATATCTGCTAAAAAAAATAGTCTGTGAGTTTCACTAACAACTGTTCACATTCATTGTCAACATTTTCATTTTCTGCTTCAGAGAAAGGGTCAAAGAAGGTCCATCACAGTCCAATCCCAGTCTGTTTAAAAATGAGTATTGCTATGTTGGGCAAACCTCTAAGAGTTGCATGTTAGTGGGTCTTAGAAATGGTTGTACAAATAACCTTTTTCTGCAAATGCTCAGATTGTATTTCCAATTCCCAGAGATGGCTTATTTGTTATTGCCTAGAAATGTTGAGAGCGTATACAGAGAGATATTATGCAAATTGTTGGTAGTATCATTAATATTATTGTAACAATAATCTTATAATGATAAAATAATGAAAGTGAAGTCAAACCTGGATTAGCAGCATCATGATTATAGTGAAACCTGTATTTCGTGAACATTAAGGCCCAAATTCAATGTGGTGAAAACCCACTGTTGAGTCCATGGTTTATGCAGATTTCCTGTATAAATTACACTTATTTAACCACGTATATTAAAAAATGTCCAATGCTGATGCGCGCTTTTGTCACAGTACGCCAACTTGACGCCTGTTGCCGTGGTTATCCACGCTATTTTATTCATGAGTCCACTGGTTTGAATTAATGAGTCCACTCTTCAAACAGTGGACTGTGAATAAAATAGCGTATCAACCATGGTAACCGGCGTCAGTTTGTCGCACGGTGACAAAAGCGCGCATCAGCATTGGACATTTTTTATACACGCGCCCGATACGCGGTAAATTAAGCGTAATTTATACAGGAAATCTGCATGAACCATGGATTCAACCATGGGTTTTCAAAACCACCTTTGTGAATTCGTGCCAAAAAGTTTCTCCTATTTAAGGAATATGTCTGTAAAAGTCACATTTCCCCAGTGCCCTTTTTTCTACTAACTTGAGTGGCCTTGATAAACAGGTCTCACTGTAAGGAATAGTATCGATAATGACACTAATAACATAATTTTTATTCTCTGCTACGTAGGAAGGCTTCAAGAAGGTGGATCACGACTACGTGATGAAGATTGGAGAGCTCGCAAAAAAGAACGGCTGTGAACAGTACCACTTAGTATCGTCAATGGGAGCCAATGCTAAAAGCAGTATGCTCTACCCAAAAGTCAAGGTATGGGACTACACTACAATTTTTAACCAAAATTGTGTAACACTGGCATGTGTATTGGTCGCGTGTAATTTTGTTGAACTTCTGGTTAGGCGCAGCAAACTTATTATCGGTTGCGGGTCGCCGCGCCTCGGACGAAATCCCACCGTCCGGGACGATTCGGTTATTCAGCGAGCACCTTTTTCTCCTAGCGCGCCCCGGACGCGGCGCACCGCTATTCATCCCGCCGCGCCCGGGACGACAGATCCAAGAGCTCTGCAATATCAGCCGTAGCCTTATACGAGATTCATCCCGCCGCGGGTGGGACGAAATTACGTCAGAGGCCAGCACTGGCCCTTCGTCCGACCCGCAGGTTGGACGAAATTACGTCACAGCTACCTACCTCGATATATATCGGGCGAAGTTCGTGCAGGCTCCACTCCACTTCACTACCGCTACACTACACTCCACCTACCCGAACTTCGGGACAGTGAACTCGATCGGATATTCCGAGTCACAAAGGTGGGATGGAAATCATGTTTATTGTGAAAATTAAAGAAAAAAAATATAACGAGACAGATAAATAACTTAATATCTTACTCTACACCCGTATTTCACTCCGTGTCCCGGGCCGTGTCCATCCTCCGGTTATCCTCAAAATTTGTGATTTTGGGCCAGTATCAATTTCCTCACACGTACGTACGCCCGGCCCGTGCTATTATTTATTTATTTAATTTTTTTTTGGGGGGATGCCGTAATTAACTTTTGCTATAGTCATGATAGTGGTAGAAAACTGAGTGATAATACGTCAAGTTGATTCTTAAGTTGTTTGTACCTCTCTTCTTTTCCTTCCCCATAATTGCGTTTATTAACTTTCATATCTAATTCATCTTTTCTTTATTCAAATTGACGCCTGTTTTGTGTGTTCTTTTATTTCTAACGTACGTAAAAAGGATACTTTGATTTTGCGAACAATCTTCATGTTCTGTTTTTGAGCAAAGCTAGTGGGAATATCATAAGCAGAGAATATATGCATAATACAATATTATTTTCATAACTTTATAATTCATGATTTAAAAAATATAAAAGAGAGGTTAATGGTAGTGGTGGTAATGACGATGGAGCAGAAATATTCTGAGCTTTAATCCAGGGACACCATTTCATACATTGTTTGGTAGAAAAAAATGCTATTAGGCCTAGGTAATGGGTCGAGACTGTACTGACCAACTAGACTGGTTTTAGACCAATTAAGAATTTATCGTATATGATTATAAAAATCATATGCATTTTTCCTTTTCCCTCTTTCTATCCCCGGTTTCGACCACTCTCCCTCGAAAAGAAAGAAACAATAATTCATTAATACATACATGTATAAAGACAAAGTACTAGTATAGGTCTAGCTAGCTGGCTATGCAATACACACGTTGTGCTTTATATACCAAACCGGCATGCACGCGCAGCTACTGAGCTAGCTATAGTACAGTACGTGTATTATGTAGACTCGGTTACGTTAGACTTGTACCTAATTATGTATTCATATTTTCTATTTTTAGATGATAGGTCGAGCGCGTATAAGTAAATCGAGCAGCACATGCACACACCACATGTACGAACATACACAATACACACGTACACATGCACAGTTTCCTGATGCGATAGCCGCGCCGCGATCTGGTATTATATTACAGTACACGTACAGAAGGCAGATGGAGGGTAGCCGGGGTTTAGGGGAGGGAAGCAGCTAGGCCGCGCTTCCTGGGCTTAGATGGGATATGGGGGGGGGGGGGGGGGGGGGGAGCAGTTGGGATGGGAGATTGGGAGGGTGTTTTATTTGAGTAATACTCATTCAGTTCAATTACGTCGTTATAATTTTTTTTTGGTGGGATGCCGTAATTAACTTTTGCTATAGTCATGATAGTGGTATAAAACTGAGTGATAATACGTCAAGTTGATTCTTAAGTTGTTTGTACCTCAATCTCTTCTTTTCCCCAGAATTGCGTTTATCAACTTTCATATCTAATTCATCTTTTCTTTATTCAAATTGACGCCTGTTTTGTGTGTTCTTTTATTTCTAACGTTAAAAGGATATCTGGATTTTGCGAACAATCTTCATGTTCTGTTTTTGAGCAAAGCTAGTGGGAATATCATCATAAGCAGAGAATATGATTGATATGCAGAATACTATATTATTTTCATAACTTTATAATTCATGATTTAAAAAATATAAACGAGAGGTAATGGTAGTGGTGGTAATGAAGATGGAGCAAAAATATTCTGAGCTCCAGTCCAGGGACACCATTTCATACATTGTTTGGTAGACAAAATGCTATTAGGCCTAGCTAGGTAATGGGTCGAGACTGTATACTGACCAACTAGATTGGTTTTAGACCAATTAAGAATTTATCGTATATGATTATAAAAATCATATGCATTTTCCCTTTTCCCTCTTTCGATCCCCGGTTTCGACATCCCTCCCTCGAAAATAAAGAAACAATAATTCATTAATAAATACATGTATAACAGGGATGGAAGGGTGTTTTACTTCTAATTCTCATTCAGTTCAATTGCGCCTTTATAATTTTTTTGTTATATTTGTATTTTTTTGTCTACAGACTATAAGTATTTACTTTGTTCTAGATGATTTGAATGTTATATTCTGTATTTTTTGGTACAATTTTGTGTATTATGAATAATTACTTTGTGAACAATGTTTTGTTGATGTACTATTACTTGTATGATTCTGAACTGAATGATTTTGATAAATACTATTACAAAACAACACAAATATTTAAAAAATGTATGATAAAAGATTCGCAGATTTGCACGCAAATGTACAATTTATATGACAAGTTCCCTCAATTGCATCAGGTAATCAATGGACTGAAGTAGTCGCTTTAAAGACTGCTGTTTTTTTTTCTTTAACAAACTGCCAGGTCTCGTGATTTTTTTTTTATTCGTGAATGAAAATGAAATACTAAAACTATTGCGTTGTTCCTCATTTAATTTGCCTCAGTCATCCACCCGGTCCCTAGCTCTCTCTTTCCCTCAGTCTCTTTTTACACGTTGGAGTACACCAAGTGGCAATTTCTCTTGAAAACTGCTTCTGGTAAAACCCCAAGCATAAACTACATATATGTAGTTTATGCTTGGTTTTTTTTTTTACCAGAAGCGGTTTTCAAGAGAAATTGCCACTTGGTGTACTCCAACGTTGTCTATCAGAACCTCCCGTTCCTGGTATGGTTTAGATTCTAATCATAATTCGCCCACAATCGGTAGTATTCGGTAATAATTATTTACATCTTGGACTTTGAATACAACACATTTTGATCATTACTGAAATCCATGCAGAATTAAGGCTACATATAATTATGTACAATCATGTATACCCATTTCGTCGGATACCTTCAAATTTTCTTCTAAAATTTCACATCTCTTAGCCAATATTAGATTAACTGTTGGTGAATAAAATGTTCATTTTGTAAAGTCCATTTGCCGTACAAGACAATAGGAGTATGCCAAATGAAAAATAATTTCGTATATGGGGAGCATTTCAGTGTTTAGAGTTTGCGAATGAACTATAAAATGAACTACAAATGGCTTGAACTCGGGCCCAACGATGGATCATTAAGCCAGAGTTCGACGATGATGACTGCACCTCCAAACAGACTCCATTGGACAGTCTAAGGTAGGTTCCCCCTAAAATAATTTTAAAAATCCTACCGCGGCCATGCACGCTGATACTTTTCATGCAAGCTTACAGGGAATTTTTGGCATAAAAAAGGAAAACAAAGTGCATCATTTCCATATATTAAAAACATTTAAAATAAAATCGGAATCATCACGTATAGGTATATTGAGCAGCTCACACGGGCACTTTTTATTATTCGGTCTTATGGCTACATTTCTTTTTTTTGCCCCAGATAACAAATTCCCTATTTGCCATTGCAGGCAAATTAAATTTGAAGAAAAAAGTATTCCCCATTCAAGTGCTGAACTGTTTTGTCTTAGGACTCATGACGTTGCCCCCCCCCCCTCCCTCGCCTATATGTTTTGCTTGTCAGCTTTGTTTTAAGGAAACGAAATTCAGGCAAACCCTTCATTTTTGTTGAACATTTTTTTTTTCATTTGCATGTTAAGTTTTCGGGAGACGAAATGCCCTTATTCAACATTGAGCACCCACTCCTTCAAAATCCTTAAACTACATAATATCTGCGTTGTCCGAATATTTTATAACTTTCTCTTCAGAATCAGTGTAAATATAACAACCCAAATCGATGCAAAATGGATTTCGATAAACCATATAGAGTCTACATTTGGCATGTTTTGACGTCAATTTCGCCACTTCTAATTAGCTTAATTCATATGAGAAAATATATATCGAAGCTTGTGGTCATGCTCCTTGTCATGTTTCTTGTTAGGTCTCCCAAATCTAATGATAGAGCACATATCGGTTAATGATCATTACTTTGATGTTAGCCCTATCCATACCAAATTACTTTTCTGCAAGGAAAGTTTATGAGAATTCTAATAATGGCACTAGGGGTAGGATAAACTGCTCACATCTTACATGTATAGTGAGTGAAATTATTTGCATTTTAAGACCCCCGGAATACTTGATTTCAAACGTCAATATCAATTTTCATTTGCCCCTCAAGCTTTTACTTGTCATATTTGAATTTCTCATGAAATTCCCTTTCAGAAAACAAAGAACTTAAAGGACAAGTCTAACCCAACCAAAAGTTGAATTAAAAAAATCAAACAATAAGCATAACACTGAAAATTTCATCAAATCGGGAGCAAAATAAGTTATGACATTTCAAAGCTACACTTATCTTCACAAAAGGTTATATGCCGTTATATGCACATCCTGGTCGGCGTGCAAATGAGACTGATGACGTCATCCACTATATATTTTGTATTTTATTAAATGAAATATGAAATATTATTTCCTCATTAAGTGAACAATTATTCCTCCCTGAATATGTGGAATTAGCATTGTTTCATTTGGCTCAGTCAAGTTGATCCTTATCAAATTTTGTTAAAAGAAATTTGAAAACAGAATTCCATGACTTTCCATGACTAAATTGCTGCTTTCCATGGCTTCCAGTGACGTCCCGGGAGTTATGTAGAATTTGAGATGTCACAACACTGGGAGAAAATGGGAATCACGAACACCAATATTATAATAGCAGAGTATGATCACAGACATGACAGAGAAATGAGAGTTGCGAGACACGACAAACTGGAAAGCTGCCATAGCCAAGAGGGCATGACTTTTCACAATTTTCCAAATTCCCCGACATTTTCCATGACCATAAATTTTTCCAGGATTTTCCATGACTATGGGAACCCTGAAAAAGAAACATTGTATTATATTCGAACAATAAATAACAAAAGAATTAGAGAGTTGGGGAGCTCATCGAATGTCTCATTTGCATGTCACCGAGTTGTGCATATCGCATAAAAATAAGTGAAAATTTGAAATGTCTTAACTTATTTTACATTCGATCTTGATGAAATTTTTATGCTAGTTTGACTTTTCTCTTATTCAAATCAACATTTACCTGGGGTGGACTTCACCTTTAATGGATTTATTCAATTTTTACACTGAGCATCTTGTAAGTCATTAATGATTCTGTGATTTTTTTTCTATATACGACTGGAAGATGAAATAAAAACTAGCGCCTTGAAACTTCTCCAAGTTTAATACTCGCGATACAATCCAAAAGAGACGCACGTAATGTTTACCGCTTTCACCATCCCAATAACACTCGTTTCATCCTGACCGGAGGGGGGGGGGGGTACACTGAGTGCACATAAGGTTATACTTTCAACTCTCTATTACGGGGTCCACTAGTCATAAGGACCGCTAGTCAAAGGGACCACTAAGTTGCAAACGTTCGTTAGTCATAAAAGGGAAAGGGGGTCACGAGTCGGCACCAAAAGTCACAATATCATCGACCGCAATTGGCAATAGCCATCAATCGTGAAAAAAGACCTGCCAGTAATAATCAACAAAGAGAGCTGCTATTAATACGGGGGGGGGGGGGGGGGGGGGTCTGCTTGTCGTATCGCTATTCATAATATAAGGGTACGTAGGCCTATATTATGACCTTATAAGAAGAGGGTCGCTATGGGCGGATCCAATTTTTCCAATAGGGAGGTAAAGTATGCCTATATCTTCACAGTGATGCGAGCGGATATATTTTATTTTCCCCATTTGAAAACTGGACACTAATTCCTTTTTGTGAACAGGATGGGTATCTGATCGATCAAACAATATTGCAATGAAGCATGAAATTATTCGTTTTTTCATATTTAATGTCTTGACAGAACCGGACATTCTGAACATGCTGAACGGCATGCATCTAATTAATACGAGCGCGAAGCGGGAGCTCATTCTCTAAGATTTAGACCCCGAAACAGGAAATTCTATGCACATTATTTTGCAATGATAAAAAGGCCCTTGTTGTGCAGGTGCGAAGTAAATGATCAAGCCGATTTTTGTATTTTCTGTGATATGACAAACTGAGATTTTTAAGTAAACAACATACTATAACACCCCCCCCAAAAAAAAAAATAATATGCTGATTTGAAAGTTGCAATATCAAGAGCAATTAATTCTTCTAATTATTCTTCGCGCTCATTATTAAAGGTCGAGTCCACCCCAGAAAAAAAATTGATTTGAATAAATAGAGAGAAAAAATCAAACTACCACAATGCTATAAAAATGTCATCAAAATCGGATGTAAAATTGGAAAGTTGACATTCTAAAGTTTTGCCTATTTTTCACAAAACAGTTATGCACAACTCAGTAACTTGCAAATGGCAAATGAGACAGTATGATGTCCCTCACTATTTCTTTTGTATATTATTGTTTGAATCATACAATATTTCATATTTTACAGATTTGACAATAAGGGCCAACCTTACTGAACCATATAATGCTAATTCCACATGTTCAGGGAGGAATTAAATTTTGTTTCACTCGATGAGAAAATTAGAATATTTCATATAATAAATAGTGGATGATATCATCGTTCTCCTCATTTGCATACCGACTGGGATGTGCATAATTATAACTGTTTTGAGAAAAGAAAAAAACTTTAAAATGTCATACCTTTTTTTATTTTACATCCTATTTTGATGAAATTTTCAGTGTTATATCCTCAATGGATTTTTCTCCTTTTATTCTAATCAATTTTTCATTGGGGTGGACTTGTCCTTATTCTCTTCACGATTACAAAAGAATATCAGTTTTTATGTGGGAGAATAAGAATTTGCAGCTCGCGCCTTGCATTAATAGGTAAGATACATTTAAAAAAAACAGTATGGATTAGAATTGGAATATTCACATTTTCAGGTTTAAATACATGAAAATTTTATCAAAAATTTTAACTCAAGCTTCGACTTTGCATTATCAAATTAGACTTAAAGATATCTTGTTGGGGGAAATGTGGATGAATATATTTTCCGTTACCCCCCCCCCCCCCCTCTCAGAATATGACTTGTGACCCTCCTCTGCTTTTGTGACCATCTGCTATTTTTTATGATTAGCGACTTTTCTGCTATTATGACAAGCGACCCTGACGAGCAACCGTCATGAGTATAGCCTCTTCTCATTATAAATAACGACCCTCTTCAACTACTGACGACCCTTCTGAATATTGAACCCTACGCTTTTCCACATAATTGGACTGACCATGCTAGCAACCCTCTTTGGTTATGAATAGCGATCCTCTTTCTCTATTATGACTAGGCCTATATATATTTACAATCCTTTGCTACTTTATAGCGACCCTCAGCTTAATACATGTCTTACATAATATTAAATGACTCGCGTATAGCGACCATCTTATGACTGGCGACCCTCCAATCTTATGTGGGGGGTGGTCTGTGTTATATCCAGCCAATAATTTAAGGTCGGTCGTAATATTAGGCCTATTTATGATGAATCACAATAAAATATGATCATGATGAGGAGGGGCGATGATCGTGATTATCGCACGCTCAAAGCTTTTTGTAGATCTTGCCCTTAATGCCATATGTCTGCTGCCGGGGAGGGGGGGGGGGGTCTGCTCCCCTTTGAAATTGAAGTCTCATTATGTATCTGACACCCCGGTCATCGGATACCTTACCTTATCAAGGCAAATCTGATCCTTCGTCTGGCCTCATGCCGCAGTCACATTCCCCCTATGGCGCCGTAATGCGAGTCGACAACAGCATGCAGGTTTATTTATTTTTATTCAAACCATGATAGCTAGAATCTGGTTCAAAATGTTAAAACGACTGTTTTTAGACTCGCCTTACGGCCGCCGTAAGGGAAATGTTACTGCGGGATTAGTTAAGCCTATGTTCGATCGTCGGGTCAATAGTTGAGGCCAAAGATCCATCGTAGGGTCTGAGTGCAGACCGATGATCCATTGTAGGGTCTTAGTGAAGACCAATGATGAAATCGTGCATAATAACAAAAATGCATGCAACACTGAAAATGGTATGAAATGAAAACTCACAAAAATCGAAAATAAAGTAAAATCAATACGAGCAAGAAACAGGTTAAGGTAAGTAAATACTAATGGAATAATAGAACAGATAAAAATGTTCAGACTTTTTCAGACCAATGATGCCTCCATCTATTATTATATGGGTTGTCCTTAAAGGTTCCATCAAAATGACAACTACATGTAACCATCATTGACGTATAGGAAGTATAGGAGTGACAATGGACAAGACAGTCTACCCCAACAAAAACATCGATTTGAATAAAAAGAGAAAAATCCAACAAGCATAACACTGAAAATTTCATAAAAATCAATAAGAAAGTCATGACATTTATAAGTTTGCTTGATTTGCACAAAACCGTTATATCCACATCCTGATCGGTATGCAAATTGAGGAGACTGATGACATCAATATTTCTTTTATATTTTATTATATGAAATATGAAATGTTTAATTTTCTCCTCATTATCAAGTGAAACAACAATGAATTCCTCCCTGAACATTGATAATACTGTATGGTTCAGTCAATATTTTTTATCCCTATTTGTAAAAAAAAAATGAAATAGTGTATTATTTAAACAATATAACACCGTCTCATTCGCATGACTCACTGAGTTGTGCATATATTTTGTGATAAATAAGCGAAAGTTTAAAATGACAACTTTCTTATTTTACATCCGTTTTTAAAATGCAGATGGCTGATGTTCATGCAACATTCCTGATTTAATAAACGATCAATTCAAACTCAAAATCAATTTTCTTCACATGCAGTAAAAGAGGCAAAAGTGTCCAAATGTATAAAGTGCACATACTGAAACATATTGGTCCTATTAATGATAAATGAACACACAGAATTAATGCAGTGGATGTGAGAAAACAAGGGCCAAAGACCAGTCTATATAGGCTGATCCCGTATTTTCTACAAAAAACAAAGAGTGGTAGGAAATTGAGTATAAAGAGCAATCATGGAGATACAATCGGTACGTATTTGAAAACAATACAGAGAAAACCAAAAAGACAGAAAAGTCATTTGTAGGCCTAATCCACATAGATTCGTTACAATAACCTTAAGCATGACTAAAATCTAAATGATGTACAGACTGTTTCGTATGAACAGACTTTATTCGATCCGTCCCAACTGGTTTGAATATTTAAAATGGGACCCTCCAAAGCGGGTGAGGGCCAGTCAGATCAGGATGGGGGTGTGTTAGCATGGACAGGAACCCCCCCCCCCCCCACCAAAAAATGGCGGGCTCACAATGAGGGCCAGTCAGATCAGGATGGGGATGTCGCAAACGTGACATGCAAACTGTAGAATTGGGAAGCAAGATCCATTCCTCTCTACCAAAAGTAAAGCCACATTTATTCTTACTCTCTTCGCATTCCTCTTGCTTGACCCTTAAATTACCAGAATGAACAAATTTCAAGTCCCCTTAACGTCGGCTGTAAGGAGGGTTTTTTTCTTGGGGGTGGTGGTATAGGCCTACAGGGTCAACATACAAAATTGTATATTCATTCCAATATCAACAATTCACAATAAAAAAACCTCAACGAATCATGATCTCACAATAAAGACAAAATTAAATAAATTCTGAGACATAATTTAGGAGCGAAAGTAATCCAACAATCCAAATTAGCGCTTTATAAAACCAAAGCGAACCCATGTAGAAGGGTTTACTGACGGTTGGTCGAATATCACTTGGTCTAATCCAGTAGCGTACCTAGGATTTTCCACAGGGGGGGGGGCAAAATCGTCCGCCAAAAAATTTTAAGAGGAAAAAAAAAGTCTTCAACCACAAATAAAGATTTCGTACCAGGAAAAAAATAGACAAGCAAAAATATAAAAAAAATAAAAAATAAATCAAAAAAATATATGAAAGGTCCTCAACAGGATATAAAGGACATTTCGCACCAGAAAAAAAATTAAACTTCAGAGGGGCCATTGGCGGCTGGTAAGGGTTGGATGGCATGTATACATTCCTTGCATGGGTTGTGACTCGTCAGGGGGGGGGGGCAGTCTGCCCCCCCCCCCCCATAGGTACGCTAGTGGTCTAATCATCAGATGGGCTAGCAACATTCGGGCTACACCTACTTGTTGATATACAAGTGAGGATTAGACCAACTGCACATTAGAACAACTGCAATATAGACAAATAAATAATGGACCAAGTGAGGATTAGAACAACTAGTATTAGACCAACCGACTATTTAGACAAACTGGTATTAGACCAAATGCAATTAGACCAAATGACAATTAAATACATGAGACGAAATGGCAATTAGACCAAATGAAAAAAAGACCAAGTGACAACATTTGCCCAAATGGGCATTAGACCAAGTGGTCATTAGACTGACTATTAGACCAAGTGTTCATTAGATCAATTGGCTATTGTGGTCATTAGACCAATTGAATATTAGACCAAGTGGAAATTAGACCAAACGGTCATAATACCATATATGACAATTAGACCAAGTGAACGTTAGTTGAAGTGGAAATTAGACCAAGTGGTGTTAGACCAACTGAAAATGAGACTAAATGGCTTTCAGCCAAATGCTCATTAGATGAATTTGATTAGCCCAAGTGGAAATTAGACGAATTGGTTATTAGACCAAGTGAGAATTAGACGAATTGGATATTACTTCAGAGGAACTGGTTGTAGACGAAATGGGTTTAGACTAGATCTATGTAAAGTTGGGCGAACTGATAAGTAGACCATGTGGTATTATACCATCCGATAGTTTTTTCGTGGTCGTCGAAGTCGAAAACTTGAGTCTGAATTTGTAAAGGGGCGAACTGCTCGGCCGAGCATGCAGTACGTACATGTATGTACAGACAGCTGTGTTGAAGTTTCCTCGCTTCCACAATTCAAAATGACAGCGCGCACCGTGCTATCAGGCAGGTTTCAAGACGTACACATGTATTTCAAGTGGAAAATATCGGGCGATTCTAACCTCAATTTCAAAGGTAAAGCGACGTTATCGTATTTTAATTTGATAGTCTGCGGATTTTTGTAGGTCAGGGTGTTGTTCGATCAATATTAGAGATCGAACAATAATTTTTCTGATACCATCTTTTCCACACGGGCAGTGGCGAGACTGAGCGTGGTATGGCATTGCTTTCATGTGAGCTCAAATCAGACGAGGGACCGGCCAGCGCCAGCGCCAGCAGCTGCAGCTCGCGAGTATCATCCCAACCGCGGCGGGCCGTCAATCGCCCCAACCGCGGCGGGACGCGATATTAATTTTTTTCCTCGTCAACTTTTGAACAGGAAAAAAACCGGATCGTCCCTCCCGCAACACGTCGACCCGCCGCGTCGGGACGCCAAAAATAATAAGTTTGCGATCCCTTAAGGGAAACCAAAACCAAAACTTAAGAAGAGAAGCAATCTTATTGGAAAGAGTAAAACAAGAGGAACAATTTAAAGCAAGTTTCATCAAAATTGGTTATGAAATAGGCGAGTTATGGGCATTCAATAAGTCCCCTTTATTTTACATTATATCACATCTTGTTTTCCTGACCTGGCTTATTATAATCACTCGGGTCGCGTTCGCGTTCGAAATCACTCGGGTCGCGTTCGAAATCACTCGGGTTTTGGATTTTTTTGCGATTTTTTTTTTTATTTGGATGCGATTTTTTTTCTAACGGTGTCTTCAATGGGACAAACACGCTGGGAAAATAAAATGAAATTGAAATTCTAGTTTCGTTTTAAGCCGGCAAGTGCCTCAAATAAAATGCACTCGCCTACTGCTTAAAGGGATCGTTTAACTTTGTGAGCAACCGATTTAAAAAAATCTCAAACTAAGATGAAATATGTTTATGAGTTTATGTATTTGTGTCTAAAAACACTGGAAATCGTCTTTATTTGTGATGAAAAGTTGTAAGTTGGTGATAAATATGATTATATTGTCAAACGTCTACTAGACGAGTTTTCAAATTCGTAATTCAAAATTAAAATTGTGTGCCTCCCTCCGCGTTGAGATCGTACCTATTTCTCAAGAGAAATGTCAATCAACTTCATCGGGTTTTCAATAGCGCGCGCTCGCTGTTTGGCTTGCTTGGTGGCTAGCGTATACTGTCAAGACGTGGCCGCGGCCGTCCGGCGCCGTAGGCCGGGGCGGGCCCGGGCGCATATGCATGGTAAAATCGTAAACATTACATTTTGCGCAACGGAACCCACGTATCACCTCTCACTGCTTCTGCGATCTGCATTACTTACATTGTCATTTTACTGCCTTAATTGCCGGTTCAAACGGTAGTCGAAGTATGGACCAGGAGGTGAAAGTTCGTTTGAAAAGAGGAAAAACAGACTCCGAAAAAAAGGCGATTAGGAGAGAGCGCAACAAAAGATACGGTCAGAAAACGTTTCAGGTTCCAGTTGAACTCACGAAGGAGCTGAGGAGAATCGGCGAAGTGGAAGGGTTGTCATCCGACAGGGATGTTCTATCCCATCTCGTATCTATGTAAGTAACGTTTGATTGTTGGGTCAAATTCATGAGAGTGAAATGAATCTAAATATTAGATCTAACGTTAGAATACCAAGATGTTGGGTGTCCGGACACAGGCATGATAGGTTGTGTCCGGACGATCGATTTTATAAGCGAAGTTACGTCAATTTTTAATTTTAGTAGGATGGGCATAATGGGGGGGGGGGGGGGGGGGTGTCGGGGGTCCGGACATTTTATATTTTTGAAGCCTTCTTTTTTTGTTTTTGGATTACACTAAAATACGAATTCAATAGGTGTCATGGTTGGAATCATCTTCTATTTTGTTCTCTATAAAAGTATAATATTTCCTGACATTTTGTACTAAAAATTGACAAGACTTCCCTTGATTCCCTTGAAATTTTAATAAAAATCATTTCGAAAAATTTTCATTCAAGTTGAATGAAAATTTTTCGAAATGATTTTCTAAAATTGAGCGTCCGGACACACAACTGGGCCTATATGCTATACAAAATGTTAGGAAATATTAGAGAGAACAAAATACAAGATGATGATTATAACTATTAAATTCATATTTTTAGTGTAATCTGAGACAATAAAGAAGGCTTCAAAAATAAAGTTTCCGGACACCCGACCCCCATCCAAATATATTCAAGACAAAATTAATCCAAAGTCACGGTTCGCATGGTTAGTTATGGAAGTAACGTTAGGATCTACAGTCCATACCGATTATCGATACTCTTATTTTAGTTTAGTTTAGGCCAGGCACACAGTCAAAACCCAGTGCAGTTGTGACAGTCATGACAGTGACCAGTGTTTACACAAGTTGGTGTTTTATTTAGGCCTTTTTTTGCCTACTGCAAAACTGCAGGTCTGACCGGGCCATGGCTTTATTTTAAGAATTAGTGTTTCACCCAACCTACCTCCGGCAAAGTTTGTGCAGGCTCCAGTTCACTACTGCTACACTACGCTCCACCTACCCAAACTTCGAGACCGTGAACTCGATCTGATATTCCGGGTGACAAAGGTGGGAATTTATTGGGGGAAAATATAAAATTCATGCAACATCACAATCTTTAAAAACAAGTAAAACTAATATTCTTACGTTACACAAAGTTTTCTTTCTTTTCCATGCTCTATCAGTCCCAAAATTGGTGATTTAGAACCAACTTGAAGTTCCTCACACATATACTGTACCATACTTGACATTTTGTGTAGAAGATTTTGTAAGGCTGATGAAACATTTTATTCAGAAGTGGACATTTCTGAATTACATTTTTACAAGGTAGCCCCCCCCCCCCCTGACAGTCACAACTTATCCCCGATGAGCCACAATTGTTCGCCCCCCTTTGAACTTGAAGACTTTTTTTTGCGTGTCAATTTTCATCCTTTATCTGTAACGAAATCCTTTATTTGTGGTTGAAGACCTTTTTTTTTTTTTTTTTGGCTTGTCCAATTTTTTTCTGGTTGTGGTTGCAGACCTTTTTTTTTTGCTTGTCAATTTTTTTGACGGGCAAATTTGTCCCCACTTTGGAAAATCCTAGGTACGCCGCTGTTTGGTCGTGTGTGTTGTGTTTTGAATTGTGCATAAAAAAAAAGAAGTGACGTTTTATTTTCTAGAATGGTACGTGCAGAAGCTGCCCTAAGTTTCCACAGTACCCACTGGTGCACATACATGTAGACATGTAATTCACAAAATGTTCACAATTGCTACATATTATTATAGTGTGCACATGAATATTTATTTGAAATCTCAGTTGAAATGGAAAACCTTCGAAATACCTTGTTTTAATACTTAGTAAACTTTCTCTTCAACTATCACAGTTATTGTGCCCAATAGATCTGTATTTGAAATCATTTATTACACATTCCAGGTACAAGGTACAAGAAGAGCAGTCCCGAAATTCAGAAGAGTGAGTAAAAAATGTTTTTAGAATTTTTGTTGTTGAAATATTTCACAAGTTATAGGAACATTCTCTCTTGTTCTTCATTTTCATAATCATTATTATCATCTTTCTGTTCTCTTTCAACTTCTGCTTCTTCCTCTTTTTCTTGATTTTTTAGCTTATCTGGCCCAAAGGACCAGATGAGTTTATGCTGAGGCATGGCATTCGTTGTCTGTTGTTGTCCGTTCACATTTTCAAAATGCTTCTTCGTCATTTCAAGTCTGATTTAAATTCTGCTTGCTTATATTTTAGCACTAGGTGGAGGATTCAAAACTTGTACACGGAATTTTGAAACTCCTTAAATACCGTATGCTAATTTATGCTCAGTTTTCAAAATTCGCAATCAACGTTTCTTCTTTATCTGTTGACCGATTTTTTTTTTTTTTTGCTTCCATCTGTTAGAATCTTCATGAGGTTTACTGAACTTCTACACAGAATTTAGAAATTTGGACTAAAAACTTGTGCTAATTTATGTGAAATAAATGTTTGCACATTTTTCAAAATTCATATGTTCTTAGTTTATTGACTGATTTTGATTTTTTTTTCTTCCATCTGGGAGAGCTGCATGAGGTTCACCAAACTTAGATACAAAGTAATGAAATGTTGACCAGAAAATAATTTATGCTAATTTATGCAATATTTATTCATAATCACATAAAGAAATACTTTTATTTGTTGATCTTTTTTCACTATCCGGTAGAGCTACTTTAGTGTCACCAGACTTCGACACTAAATTTTGACTAGAAATTTAAGCTAATTTATGCAAAATATATTCATTAAAAAATGCTTTTTTCCTTCATTTGTTGATCAATGTCTGTTTTGTTTTCTTGGTACATGTGTGATAGCTCTAGGTTGGGGAAAAACCCTCTACACAGAATTTAGGAACTCATCAGATAACTATGAATCTATGCATGTTTTTAAAATTACACAAAAATGCTTATTCATTTGTTGGCTGAATTTGATCATTTTTTTTTTTTTTTTATTATTATTTTTATTCATTTTTATGTTCAATGACAGATGAAGGGCAAGTGTACTCCTTCCTATGATATTTTCTTGCTACTTTTCCTTCATGTTACTGGGGAGAGGGACATGTAGCTTCATATACATGTACATTACATGTATGTGATTACCTTTGACCTTCCCATCCCTTGTTCCAATGATATTGGAAAATGGCACTTTTTTGGAAAATCATGGATTCACCCTGTTGATGATTATTTGGTTTGGCCTAAAAGATGCTTTAAGACATGTGCAATGTAATCCTTTCTGCTCAACATTCCTGCTTACATGTAGGTGTGTGTAATGTAAATTTTTGTACATAAGTACAGTCATGAGTACAGTTGTGCTCAAAAGTAAATAAATCCCACCGGAAAATGCACTCCTTCATGCTGAGTGTTGAAATTAGACAATGCTACAATTTTCAGAGAAACAAACTTGATTAAATGTAATATTTCATCGCCTGACTTCACAATTAAATATCTTGAACAAGAACTTGAACACTTAAAATGTACAGTATTCATTTTCTGGTTGGGTTCATTAACTTTTGAGCACCATGGTATGTTAACATCAACTTCAATCCATCTATTTGTCCGCATTCTCTAAATTGTGTTTCGTAATACTGTTTGTTTTTTATGCAGAAATCTTGATGTTTCAACTCCTCGTCATAAAGAAGTCGGCACTCCATTGTCCGCAAAGAGGTTAGATGAAATGTTGTCAAATGATTTACACACACCCCCTTTCCTTTCCTAGTGTGTACATGTACATGTAGATGATTACAATATAACTGTAATCCCATGGTTCCAGGGATATATTTTTTTTTCTTGGGGGGGGGGGGGGGGGGGTAGTGAAATTGTTAATTTCAATCTGCACCTCTGTTACATTAGTCACAATATCTGATGTGTAGATTGAGGAACATTGCTTTTTTTAACTTTGATTGGTCCACCCATTCTGAATTAGGTTTAGTTTCTTTATTAATGTTTCTGGAAGTACAGTATGGTCTTACTAAACTGTGGTCAAAGTTGGAGGAAATCTGCAATTTTGTGGTGAGAAGTATGTACAGAGTACAGCTGTGGATTACTGTGTACATGCAGTGGGAGTATAATAATGATAATTAGACTTAAATCGCGTCAAATCCACTCTGTACAGTGCTCAAGGCGCTTTTTAGGAAATTATAAAAGAAATTAAGAAGAATTTAACAGAATTGTTTTGAGGTAATGTTTGAAAGTTTCAGAGGTCAAGCACTGGAGTATGAAATATGTTACTAACAGGGGCCGCGGAACCGGGGGGCTGGGGGGGGGGGGGCTTCAGCCCCCCCCCCCACTTTTTTGCAAAACCGTGTACAAAAACGTAAAAATGACCATATGATTGTGATTTTTAGCATGGTCAGCCCCCCCCCCCACTTTGAAAACCGTTCCGCGGCCCCTGACTAAGTTCCATGTGAAATTACTTTGATGCGTATACCAATGAATTTAAGTGATATCAGAGATTACAATGCCAATAGCAGTTATACATGTAGAACCAAGCTACTGTAGTTGCTTGTGAAGGAGGTATATAATTAGGAAAACGAGCTTGTCATGGCCAAAAAGACAATTTTGTTCACTATGAGCCTTCTAGTCTTAATTAGTGTGAAAAGGGAAATCAATTTACTAATATTAAAGTGAAGTATTTAAATTTCTTCATTCTTTCTCTTGTGAATAGATCTTTACCAACATTGACAATTACATGATAGCTTTTATTCCCCCCCCCCCCCCCGATTTTTCCCAATAGCATTCCATTTTTCAACTCCCCACTGGTGCCCAGAATGGAAAAGTAAGTATTAGCTATTTAAAATTATTCATTATTAAACTTTCTGCACGGGTTCAATTTTTTGCTTTTGAAAATCACAGTTTTAAAGGAGGCTAGGAAACAGGCTCTTTATGCTTGGGATGTGTTGCCTAGATTAATAGATTTTCTACTCATGTATTCCTGCCATTTGTAGCCTGTCATTCAATATTTATTGTGTTCAGACAGAAGAAATTTACCACCAAATAATTGTTTCATAGAGCTGCATGAGATAATTTGAAATGTCATTATGCCTTCTTTGTTTTTTTAAGGGGGGGATGCAAACAAACACTCGTTTGCTACTCTGCCAATAATAAAATTGCCTGAAATATTGGAATGAGTGTGGGCTTGGCCATGGTCACGCAGGCAATAGTCTGTTGCTTCTTTCATATTTGTAAAGCAAAGACAAGTCCAAACATGGTGGTAGCAAGACATGCATACATGTATATCTGCACAGTTATGCATATTGACATTTCATTATCTACCTGGAGGCTGTTTATTAAATAATAATATAATAAGAACAATTTTATATACCGCAAAATTGCCTCTAAGCGGTTAAGAGAAAGGAAAATGAAGTATAAAGGAAATGGAAATAGAAATACTTTGCACAACAAAATGTATCAAAACTAATATTACAATTTACAACTTTCTCACCAGATCATGAATAAAGAAATACCATCAAATGGGCCAATAAACATATGATATGATCAATTTAAGATTGATTTAATTTAATCTAACATTCCAAATGGAATAAAGGAAAGAGATATGTTAAAACGCAAAGAACAACAGGTGGTCCTTTCTTACGTGCTTAACCATCGTTTATGGTGTATACCATTTACCAAGAGAAAGGATCACCAGTCGTTCTTATCTTACAAACAGCTTTATGAAACACCCACCTTATCATATTTGCTATTTTGCATGCATGTCAGCCTTTTGCCTTACTAAAGTTGTTACCCCCCTCCTTGTCTCTTTATTTCCCCAGGAGAACACAACGCATTCCAGATTCACAGTCAGACAGGTGAATTATGAAAAAGAAATTATATTGTGTGCTTGGATCTATGTGCTAAACTTAAGGGCAAAGTAAAAAAATCAAACTTCCATAATACTGCAAATTTTCATCTAAACATGCTGTAAAGTAAAAAAAATATGAAATTTTGAAGTTCCCCCTTATATGAAAAAAGCACTGTCATATGCACCTCATAGGTAATATGCAAAGAAGAGAGTTGATTAATTCATGCATGCACCATATTTTATTCAATTGAATGATGTGTATAATATGTTATTTTCTGTCAATTTCTAATTGCGGTGCTCTTATTTGTATAATGTACATGCAACAAAGCCAATTGCATTATGATGAGGAAAAAATGAATATTTTCACATGATAAATTACAATAGAAATAGTGAATGGGGGACATCACTGACAAGGTTTTCCATTTACTGTTTTGAGAAAGTAAGCAAAACACTGGAATGTCATACCTTTCTTATTTTGCATCATAATTGGATTAAATTTAATCTGACAATAACTGGAATTTTTTGTTGGTTCCTGCATCGAAGCAAAAACAATGGTCATACGGATCTATTTGTGCACTCAAATTGACTGTTTTCATGCATTTTTCTCCATACAGTTCCTGATCAGTGCCTCACCAAAGAAAGTATAGGTATTTAATATGAATCCTCTTATGTCAATTTGGATGTACCCCTTTACATAATGTCCCCATCTTTGGTCTCCTGTTCTAGGTCTGGAACATCAATATCCGGGATAGAAGAAATGAGTGTGAGCGACATGGAGCCAATAGCAGAGTTGGAAAGTCCACAAAATCAAGATAGGTACTGCGTGATTACTATCAACATTTGTTTATTCAAATCCCCCTTTCATCCATGTTTACATACCGAATTGACCCTAGTTATAGTACCAAATTTGTTTATGTATTATTGTTTACAAATTATTTATTATGCCGAAAGGCATTATTTTTCTGTCCGTCCATTTGTTTTTCATTTTTTCCATTGTCAAGAACATTTAAAGGATCAACTTGTACCGGTACTTGGATTATGAATG
This sequence comes from Lytechinus pictus, assembly GCF_037042905.1. Taxonomy (NCBI): domain Eukaryota; kingdom Metazoa; phylum Echinodermata; class Echinoidea; order Temnopleuroida; family Toxopneustidae; genus Lytechinus; species Lytechinus pictus. The sequence goes on from NC_087250.1 coordinate 3,794,212, forward strand.
CTCATTGGGATGATAATGATCTGCCATTATGATAACTCATTAAAATTTGGATCATAATCTGATAAGATTTATTGCTATCAAGCTGTAAGGTAAAAGGTCACAGATTATTATTCACCCCAAGATGTTTTGTTCTCATGATACAATAGTGATTAACTTCAGGTCGGATATGCATATAGACATGTTGATAATCTGACGAAATCTTGTGTTCCTAAACTGTAAAGGGTAATATTACAAATATCATTTTTGTTTGGAAAATGACTTGCAATAGCTAGAGGCAGTTAAAAGACCGACTTCAAAATTTTCTCATGACGTATAATGGAATTGACCAAAAGGTTATATTTAATCGGTATTTGAAAAGTGTAGAAGTAGAATCTGTAATATATTTCTGGCCAGGCAGAACAAAGGCACGCACATTGACTAAGTACAGTTCAGAATCTATCATTCTTTTTTACGACATGTTGCAGAATAAATGTGTAATATAGATTTTTTTTTGTGACTAACTTTTCCGACTAGACCTAAGGTTCTCGATGAAATGACAGATCAAGAGAGTATGCAGAACCACGAACAATCTGAGTAAGTCCCAATTGTTTTTAAGGCTTTTTTCAATTTGCATATTCAATAATGGGCTGCAACATACATTAGCACTTATGAAGCAGTTGGCAGCATTTGGACAAGTTTGTCATTCATAGCAGATATATATAGGTGATCTCCCTTGTTTAGAGATAGTAATGGTCTAAAACTGTAAAAAGCAAACAAGGTGTGGGGATGTCATGTTGGAACAAATACTAGATGGGTCAAAGTTAAGTTAAAAAGAGAGAAGAGGAAAGGGGAAAGATAACAAAGAGGGGAATTGACACTTTGAAAAATACTTCACATTTGCTCGCTACCTTGTGTTGGAGATAGTTCCTATCTTCATCAGTGGGGTAATATTGCAGCGTACATGTATATGTCTCTCTGTGTGCCTTATCAGCCAGATTTTCTGTCATAGGTCATTAGATGGAGAATAAATTACATAAATATAATTTTCATTTACATAATTGTGCCTCCCTTTCACCCTTTGTATCCTCCATAGAAATTATTTTGAAGCCATAGAAGAGGGGGATTTCATTTACCCACTTGATACAGAATCGGATGAGGAAGATGTAGAGCTCTGGCATCCAACTTACTATCAAGAGAGGTATGTTGTAAATTTATACTTCCTTTTAAAAAATGGAAAGAAAATATGTACATTGATGTGCTTGACTCTGTTTCACAAGGAAATGACATGAAAATTTGGTCTACTTATACACTGTTTTTCTTTTCATTACGTTGCCCATTTATTTATTGGCTGTATAAACTATTGTTGATGTTGTGCGATACTCTAAAATTACTGTTTTTTGTATATTATACCAGTAATTGTAAGAAAGGAACAAGCATAGAAATGATTGATGTTTGCATATTTTCTTAATTTTGCAGTTTATTGTTGTTTTCTCTTATGCAGAGCCATTGCCAAGACCCTGCCACGCATGGATGTGGAGGAGGAGGTTTTTGGCATTGAGAGCGAAGCGGAGGAGGAGGAGGAGCGCGAAACAAGAAGTGTGTCCGGCCTCCACAAAACCCTGATGACCGGAGAGGAGGCAGAGAAGTCAAGGTTGTTTATAGCTTCAGAGGGAGCACTAAAGGTGCTTGCAAAAGAGGCCAGGAAAATGTGCAAAGTGTGCGAGGAACCTAATCAGGTGACCGTTAATCCATCGGGCACATCAGGGCACATTGAGTGGGTAAGTATAGTATAAAGGTTTGCCCTTCACATTTCCTTCTCCCCTTCTTGTGGTTTTATTTTTCAGTAGTCAAAATAAATTAACAGAAATAGGTACATGATCCATGAAAGTTTATTTGCTGATTTTCATGTACGCTACAACCTCATTGCTCCCAGAATGATAAGAAACAACTTTGTTAAAGAAGGTGATTTCCTCTTCCCTCTTTTTTGTGTTCTTTAGAACTAAAAATGTGAAATTTATTTGGTCTCTGGGACACTTTTTACAGAAGTTCTACTCTGTATGACTATGTGAGTGTACAGTTTTTTTTATTTTTTTAAAGGGATTATTTGGACTTTCCTTCCACAGACTTGCAGCAATGGTCACAATGATAGATTTTGCATCCAGGAGACTATCAACAGAACCCATGTAGGTGACGTAAAGTTAGCCACCTCCATATTTGTGTCGGGCAACAATTACCTAAAGGTCCGGCACATGTTGGAGGTGATGGGCCTGCACCCTATCTCCAGCAGGCTTTTTCACTCGATGCAGAGCCATTACGTTTGCCCAGAGGTAGAGGATAGCTTCAACAAGTATTTAACTGAAAAGGCCAATGAACTCAAGGAGAAAGATGTTGTTGTGTGTGGTGAGTAAACATTTATTTGAATATTATTGAGTATTAAGTTTGTTGTGAAGAGGAAGAAACTGTACACTTGGAAGGAAAATCAAAGTTGTATTATTTTTCCCTTTCTCTTTTTACAGCTGAGATCTCAGCAATACAATTTTCTGCAGTCATCTTCATTGAAAACTTTTTATTTTCTCTTTTATGTAGGTGATGCAAGGAACGACTCGCCAGGATTTAGTGCGCAGTACTGCACATACACATTATTGGATGAGGAGAGTAAGGACATTGTCCATGTCGAATTCATGGACAAGCGAGAGGCAGGGGACAAGAGTCCAAATATGGAGCCTCTTGCTCTTGAGCGTGCTTTGGAGGCTGTAAAGGCGAAAGGTGTCAGCCTCTCGGAGCTTGTGACGGACGCTCACAGCACAATTGCTGGAATGATCAGTAAGCATATTTTTCACTCATAGCAGGTTGACTGTACAGTTTAAAATTGTAATGAATTATTATAACAATGATTACTATTACTGCTAACGACAATGCTGATCTGTAAAAAAAGAGGAAACCATAACTTTTTTAGCAGTAAAATTATCAAAGTAGTCCTTACAATTTTGCATATTTTTTATCCCCAAGACATAATACAAAAATAAACGTTTTCTAAACCCCATTTTTTTACAGAGAGGGATTACCCAGAACTGAGGCACAGTTGGGACATATGGCATGGTGCAAAAAATCTTGGCAAGAAGTTAACCAAGGTATGTTTCTCACATGTTTCATGAAGAGTTATTTCCTAGCAGTGAATAAGAATTAATTATGAATGAAATTGCTGTCATTTCTTTGTAATGAGATGTTCAAAAAGAGGAGAGAAGGAATAAAATGGAGATGATATTTACGAATGAAAAGAAGCAAACAAAGTTCATTAGTAAGTGACTGTTTATGATAACGAAGGTTTTGATGATGAAGAAGCAAACAAAGGGGAGATAGGAAGATAGGAGGGAGAAAGCGTATTTTGAGAAACTTTCTTTTTAATTTCAATTGCTTTTTAATCTAGGCCGCAAGTACAGCAAAGACAAAACCACTCAGGTATTGGGTGAAACGCCTTGTGAATCACTTCTGGCATTGTGCTGAGACATGCGAGGGCAAGGTAGACCTTTTTTACGTAAGTAACCTAGCTATGTTTTTTTAATTCTTTTTAACTGTATTCATTCTTACATTTGTATATTGCTTAAGTTTTGATTTCACATTTATTGTGTGATTCAAATGCTGCTGACCTGTTGAAAATTTGTTATGTGCTACTAGTATTTCCAATTATTTGATGCCCCCCCCCCAAGCAGATACATACATGTCCAATTAACAAAATCTAACACAGTAAAATGAAAGTCTTTTCATTTTGATCTACTTTGAATGAATGATGATTTTTGGTGCATTTTTTTTCAGAGCAAGTGGAGAGGAATAGTGCATCATGTTTGTAACAAGCATGAGTGGCTGTTAACTGAAGGCCTCGGGGGAGAGCCACGATGTGAGCATGGCGATATCGAAGAAAGGGAGGAGTGGCTCCTGCCCGGTTCACCACCCCACAAGGCTCTTGTCCGATTAGTGATGGACAAGAAGTTCTTGAATACTCTGGTGAAATTTGTGAACTTCAGGTAACTTAAGTTTTTGCGTGTTGTCAAAGTTGTTTTTACTTTTAGAAGTGATGCAAATGAGGTCATGAGGATGAGTAATTTTGCAACTGAATGAAAAATTAAATACCAGTTATGACACTTTTAGTGTTCATAGGTACAGTAAAAGGTAAACCGTATCTTGGTCACTTCTTAACCCCTTTTGTGATTATGTGGGAGAATTTTTGGTATTAAAATTTATTTGAAGCTTTGCTCTAGGTTCACAACAAAAAGGTAAATAGCGAGGGGGTTTGAACCATTAGCTTATGCCTGAGTCAGCATGTGTACTATTAAAGGGCTAATAAACATGCCCTTGGCTGAATAAAAAAATTGGAAATGTAAGGGAGAGTTAGCCTCATGATTGTGTAGTAAAAATACACAATAAAACGTCATTTTGTAAAGAAATTGAAAAATTGTATTGATTTTACATTCAATATGTCAGAAAAATCAAAATTTGTGCATGCTATACACATACAACAGGGCAAAACCATTTCAGAGGAAATCAACTTCAAAGCTTACTATAATTTTCACATTAAGTTCCCCAGCCGTAAAACATATTCATTGCTCGAAAAATACATGGTTGGAAAGACCAAGACAATTACTTGACAGTAGTAGCCTTATTTTTTACACAAAAAGCAAGGATCAGAGAAAATATCGCAATAGAGCTACGTGCTTGTAATTACGGTTTGAGTGGTTAAGATTTCCCCCGTACAAAACGCCATAGGGAATTCAACAACCCCGACCGCGATTTTCAATGCGTGCGGTCAGTCAATACGTCTTATCGCTCTGTTACGGTGCATGTTTCCAATGGGATTTTCGCATTTTAAAAAAATGTATGGCATCACCGTGAAAATCCTCCCATATCTCAGAAAATAAAATAAATTGCTGCCTAGAAATTTAGTTATGAATAGAGTAGTTCTTTTATTTTCTGCAAAAATCTCAAAATCGATTTTTTTTTTTTTTTTTTTTTTTGGACCAAAATTGACTGATACGACGGTTCAGATGACCGCCGATGATATTAGGTAACATATGGAGCAGATGCTGGCATATGAAGTCTTAAAATAACTTGATCATAAAAAAAAATATGTTTATACACCACATTTTTTGTCAGAGTGAACTACCCTTTCAATGAAATCATGTGAAAGTGAGAATAAGATTAAATAGAGAACTGAGAGTCAAGATTGCTTCAATTTTCTCTGTTTGTTTTGCACTACAGACATACAGGAGAGCTAGAGGTACTACATAACCATATTCTGATGTATTGTTCGAAGAGATATTCATTTGGGTAAGAAATTGTTACTTCCTTGCGATTTCTATGACACACATGTTTTTAAATAATTTAATCAAAAATTTGATTTATATACCTCTGCCAGAGGCATTAAGTTTGTGGGTTTTTTGTTTTCCATTCTGTTTTCATACATCCCGGGATAGCCTTAAAGCTGTTGAAAGGGGTTACTATTCAAGGTTCAAGGAGACATCAATTTCAAACTTGGCATATTTTCAATGGTCTTATTAGCTTTGGGGTCTCAACTACCACTTGGTTGATCTCATTCCTACTGATTGGAGGAACTTTGATTTTGTTTTCATGCCTAAATTGTGTACGTTAGAGACCTATTTTCCTGTTTCTTACTCTTTGGTCTGTTTGAATATGTTACAGTTGTATGTTCAACCTGCTCTTGTGTTTTTAATTTTGCATCAATTATGTTCACACTTTGTACATATGATTCTTTGGTAATGCCACATGACCCCATGAGAATGATGGGGTCAAAGATCATCTAGGGGTCAGATGATATGAGGTCATGTCCATCCTTTTTTTTGTGTGTGCAACTTGTTCTCATTTTTTTTATGTCTGCAACAATCTTCAGGATGATAAGGTCATCTAGGGGTCAAAAGATCATATTGTGTTTGTAATTATTCGCAAAACTTGTCCGTGAACCACCTTTTTTTAGATGTTGGGTTCATTTTCGTAACTGTCATTTGAGATCATGAAGGCATATTGAAGGTGTAGTGGTCAGGTTTAAGCTCAGGATTCAAGGTGATAGGTCCTGTTGTAATATTTCATTGTGTGCATTTGAATACTTAAGAAATGTATATGAACTCCAATTCATTTCTTTTTTTTTTTTGGGGGGGGGGGTCCATCTCAGAGATGGAGAAATCTCTCTCATAACAAGATTAAAATACAGAAATTCAATAACATTTTTGTTAACTTGATACTCTATCAATGAAAACAAAAGATGAATGAAAATGAAAAAGATGACATTATTAATATTAGCTTAACAATTTTTTGTTCGTCTGTTCAGTTATGCAGCATACAGGGCCCGCAATCTTCTCGCTATGATAGATTATCAAGAGCACAAGGACAGACCACTAGCAGTAAAGGAGAATGGAGATCCAAAGTAAGTTCATGCAATAGATAATCCATTTGACACGCTGTCAATCACTTCTCATTTCCGCACAACAGTTAATCTTTTATTAAAGAACAAGTCCACCCCAACCATTAGCTGATTTGAATAAAAAGAGAAAAATCCAACAAGCACGACAATGAAAATTTCAACAAAATCGGATGTAAAATAAAGTTATGACATTTTAAATTTTCGCTTCATTTCACAAAACAGTTATATGTACAACCTGGTCAGTATGACTGATGATGTTATCCACTCACTATTTCTTTTGTATTTCATTATATGAAATATGCAATATTCTAATTTTCTCATTGTCAACTGAAACAAAGATTAATTCCTCGCAGAAAATGTGAAATTAGCATTGTTTCAATACTATATGGTTCAGTCAAGTTGAACCTTATTGTCAAATTTGTAAAAAATTAAATATTGTATAATTCAAACAATTAAAAACAATATTAATAGTGAGTGATGGACATCATCGCCTATTTCATTTTCATGGCACTGAGATGTGCATATAACTGTTTTGTGAAAAAATAAGCGAAACTTTAAAATCTCATTATTTTCATATCTTACATCCAATTTTGATTAAATATTTTTCTCTTTTTATTCAAATCATTATTAATCTGGGATGGACTTGACCTTAAAAAATAAAGATAGAAGAACCAAACTACCCCAAAATAACAAAGAAGTTTGATATTCAACATCCACATCCCTTACTACCCCAAAATAACAAAAAATTTTGATATTCAACATCCATATCCCTTGCTTGGCCACTGTTTTTATTACAACCTAAAAAGACCTTGGCATTTTCTTTCATACTCTCATTACGAATCGGCTTTGCAACAATGAAAAGACGGAAAAAAGACCTTGGCATTTTCTTTCATACTCTCATTACGAATCGGCTTTGCAACAATGAAAAGACGGAACAACAATATCTGACAATCCAAAGCATGTTTGTTTTTATTGGAAGGTCATGTAAAAAGCACACTATATAAAATTACGTTCCACAATGTTCTGACTGCACAACACATAGCAAAATTGTTTTCTTTTGAAGACGTGTGAACTTTTCAGATCAGATTTGCAGCGTAAGGGTATAGCATCATATCACTAAACATCAGTATGAAGACAAAAACTTCCTGGTAATGCATGGGTTCACATTACAAAATTTCTTCTACTACTGGCTCATGTGTGTTATATTGTATGTATCATGAATTCTACACATGCATATTGCCATCATTACTGATCATGTGCAAAATTACTCGTACATTTTTTTTTCATCTTACACCCAAGACATTCTTCAACTTAATATTAACAAATATGCTTGTACATTTTGTTTGTTTTTTCTAAATTATCCAAAAGATTGCGAGCTAAATGGTCCAAGCATGCAGGTGACTGGGTGACAACCAAGGTCCGAACTGCTAAGAAGTACACTTATATGCCAGGGATGGTGAGTCGCATCCTAGAACGGAGATGCCGAGATGACCAACCTCTGCATCGGCCAGCAGTAATGCTTCCAAATGACCCAAGGCAGATCCGTAAAAGTCTGGCACCACTTCCAAGGCCACCGATGGAAAACCTCCTTGAGAAAAAAAAGAGCAGGTTTAATTAGAATGAGAACTGTCTGAAAAGGCAACAAAAATGAGGAGGGACAGATTCTTATTGTAGAACTATCATCTGCATTGAAAAAAAATCATAGTTTAAACTTAAAGTTGTAAGGAGATACATGTCAAAGATTGCAAAACTGCTAGTTGTGTGAAGTATTCTGATACATTTCAAGTAGATTTTGAAGAACTGGAGGCCTCAATTTTTAATTTGAGTTTATTTGATGTGAAAATTCTGCATTTTGCCATATGTTACACTTTTTTTGTTAAAGAAGAAATTTCTTCTCTGCTTTGTGTTGATAAGTGTTGACAGTGCTAATTTATATACAATTATTTTAACTTACACAAGAATGCATGATGGAAACCTGTGTAGTGGTCATTGGGATCTGGGTAGCGAGATCTTGTACGGGTCACAACACAGCTCGGAATAACAACCCTATTCCCAGCACCCAGACGTCCATGCTGCCACAAAGTATATGACCGATACACTTGCCACCTGATCCGGTTGTGCTCTGCACCAGGTGCCTGATTGTCATCTTCTAGATTGTGAGCTTCACGGGCACCTCGTCTCTGAAGGTTGACCACAAAAGGGTCTAGAATTGCTGCAAAGTGCTGCATGATTGAGACAAAAAGGCAAAAATTTATTGGATTATCTGTTATTGAAATTTGTGTTGTGATACCTGACGGTACAAAAAGTATGTCAAACCATGCAATACTGTTATGCCACGTGTTTGGCTGTAATATGTACACTCTCACATTCTTCCAGAAATTGAGAAATACATTGATTCAAATGCACAAATATGTATTGTCGAGTTGATTTGCATGCTTATTATCGCACCATGTTGTAAGATGTTTAGATATTAAAGTGGATATTTTATGGCTCCGTTCATCAAAGTTTGTATCGAGGGCATGATGTTTTAGGATGTCTGTCCTGTTTTCTTTTTTGCAATAATTTGATGTATTACATTCAACTTGGATCCTATATGCATAACTTTTGTTTGGTGGATAAACTTGAGCATTATATTGTATGTATATAAAGGTGGCTAACTCAAATTTTGGACGCATCAAGATCATATATCCCAGAGGTCATTATCGACCTAAAAATATTCTCACAATAATTAAGGAGCCTTTTCAAGAACATTTAACTTGAATCATGTGTGCATATAGCAATGTCAATCATCTGATTACTTATGGGGGAAAGAAAGTCAAAGATCGCAGATATCATTCGCCTGAACGCTGCTGGAATGCATTGTATCCCATTAATATCATATTGTCCTCAAAAAAGTGACAAGAAATGTATGTTATCCTATGGCTTTGTGAGCAGAAATGTTCATTAAATCTAACATACTATAGAAAATTTTCCATTATCAGGCATCAATGGTCATTAAAGTTGACAAAAGAGGTGATTTTTCTTAATCGATTCCCTCCCACCTTCCAATAATTGTGCTTTTATTCATATGAAAACAAGCCCTTCACTATTTGAGTATTCATTTGTCATTGCCCTTTCTCAATTTTGTAACATGATAATTCTACGAGTATGCTGAACATAACAAAAGGGAAAATCAGGATGCGGCATCATCAGCCCATTCATTGCAGATTCATGACGTGCATATAAATATTTTACCAAAGCTATGCAAAACTTGAAAATTCAATAACTTGATCATGAATTTGTTATTCATCTAATTTTGGTGAACTTTTTAATGTTATGGTTGTCTATTTTCCCGATACCTATTCAAATCATACTTTATTTCTTGCCTAGAGTCTTTTTGGGCTGATGTGATTATTTCGATAGGAGAATTCATCTGTGGTATTGTTGGGGAAGACGTAAATGTATTGAAAAGGAACATCAATTATGTGTAAATTCATGTAAGAAGAATGTATCCGCACCTCTGTGAGTGAAATACAATTTACTGGCTGGAGCCCACAACACACCATCTCAACATCTCGCCGCATTGGCCTACAATTTGTGCAGACGCACCATCCCGGCAACAAATTTTCAGGTGGTTGTGGTTGGCGCTCTTGTTCAGGGGGTGCTCTCATGAGGTCAAGCAGCATACCGCTATTACGCTCAGCTACACTGAGCATTAACTGCTGAATTTCTTCCAAGGTAAAGTTGAGAATAAGCTCCTTGACAATAAAAGATAGAGAAAAGGAAAATGCTTACAGTTTGATGAACCATTTGTTGTCTCACATAACAACTTGATACAATGGAAGATGTGAATGTGTTCTGAGTACATGTGCTTGTCGCTTTGTTTTAAATGATGTAAGGAAAAGTATGGAATAATAGTCATAACAATATTAGAAATCATAGTAAATTAATAACACTAATTAAAAATGATTATAGCAGTAATGAGGATGAAAACAAAAGAAGCAAAACGAAAAAGGTATTGAGAGAGGACAAGTGAGAGAAAGAGGGGTTGGGTAGAGAAAAAGGGGGCATGTGATGATTATGTTAATTAAACTTAATTTGTATTAACCAAGGGCGGCGGAACCGGGTAGGGGTGCCCCCCCCCCCCCCCCGAAAAAAAAAATCTATGTGGGAAAAATGCCCCTTCGAAAATGAACCAATTATTCATCCTGGCATGGTTACAAAAATTAAAAGCCCTGTTTTTTGGTTGGAATATTTGGCTCGCGTTTTGTACTCGCATCAATTATTGTTTGTAAAGTATTCATTCTGTTCCTGGCTACAATAATGCTCTGAATGTCCTATTTCAGGTTAGAATGTCAGAAATTTTGAGCTCATGTTTTGCACTCGCATCATTCAATTGGTGCGATTCATGAGTCACTGAATGCAGTCCTTAAAAAGTTCTGGTCATGTATATAATACGTTAGATGCGTATCTTTCGCATGATTACGAAAACTGCCCAGAATATTTAGTTTTCATGTCTTGCTACATGAAATGTCCAAAAGCTTGAGCTTGCAACATCTCACCAGAATGCCAGTTTAACAGTAATTAGCGCCATGATTGACCAAAAAAAAAGATAATTACAACTCCATACTTGAATTTTTTGTTCGAAACACTTGCGGAAAAAAATCCCATAAAGACTAAATTGGCCTATCCTATCAATCAGAAATTAAAAAAAAATATGCTTTGCTCAACCTAATTACAACAGAACACCCATTTTCTTCACGCAGATAATCTCATGGTGAAAATCCGTTTCCACCAAAATACAAATTTTTGCATATAAGTTCATTTTTTGGCTTTGACACCCCCCCAAAAAAAAAATAATAAAAAAAATAAAGGACAATACGTTCCGCCGCCCCTCACAGCAATAATCTGTACGTATTTGTACCTTGTGAAATATATTTGATCGAGAGAGTATATATAATTTTTAAAATGCATACACTTACCCGCAGTTCTTGGAGGCGCTCTTCACGACGTTCCACAATATGTGTTTGGACTTGGCGACCGAATATACCTGTCTGTCGAGCAATCGGCCTTCTCCGACGTGTTTGTCCAGAGCTCGATCCTCCGGCTCCAGCATCGCGATTGATCCCCCGACCGCGTCCTCTGGACCTTGCTCCTCGGCCTCTCACTCGATTCAGACCACGTCCGCGACGCGGTCCGCGCCCTCGTCCGCGCCCCCGCTGTACTACCACTGATGACTCAGCGCCAGTATTAGTAGGAGGCCCACTAGCTGCATCCAACCACTCTCCCTCGAGTTGCTGTCCTGGAGACGACTGTCAAAAATAGAGAAATGCACGCTGTGTATTACATGTTCATTTGTCAATAATGAATTCGCCTCAGAATCATGAGACATGATTGATAGATCCTACCATTTTACCAATCGATATCTGGACATGAAATTACTACTAAATTTATGGCCTTATGGCCAGGTTCGACAATTAGGTTTTCCTTACTCGAGTGAGATTTACTGTAATTTCGGCAAAATTGTGGAAAATGTCGATTCCACACATAGAAAGTTCTCCGGGGGGGGGGGGGGGGGGTGGGTGGAGGCTTCAAAACAGTTCAATGCAGAAAGAAAGCCAGGGATCAGCGGCGAAGCAAGTTGCTTTTCATGATAAACATTTGACATACCAAAAGGCGGCTGGCTGCAAAATGATTTTGTTACAGTTTTACACTCTGGGCAAGGTAAAAAGATTTCCATAAAAGAAATTTACATTACCATAGGGCCTATACGTTCAGGGGCATGCCTTTAGAAAATAATTCCCAGGAAGATTATGATTGTTTCATTGTTCTGGTAATTATAGGGGGCATTCCCTCTATAAGCTAACGTTCTGCGAGTGTAAAAAACTATAGACCTATTATCCCCATGCATGAATACGTGGATCGTCGCAATATTGACCCCCCCCCCCCCAGTTCTGACCTAAATTTCAGATTTTTTATACTACACTTGGGAAAATGATACTACAGTGATATAATCATTTTGTTTCATCCAGTCACTTATAAAATTCTTTATTTCCTTCCAACGTCGACCCATTTTCCCCCATTTTCCCGGCACATCAAGTTCCCTTGCATTAGTGCATCCCGTCTCCCGGTATTGCATGCATAGCATCGGGGCATGCATGTAACTGCCACCGTGCACCTCGCCCAGCGACCCGGGTGTGTCTATGCAGGTCATTCGAGGTTTTCCCCGGTCCCATGCACTCCCACTGCACTTTACAGTACAGATCGCGAAACCGTCAAAATCACCCCCCCCCCCCCCCCCGGCTCACGCGATCGATGTCTGTAAGTGCAGTGTGCATGCGTGCAGCGCAATTGCAGTGGGGGAGGGGGGATCTAGAGAGTTGACTATAGTTCGCTGTACTGGTTAGTATTTACATTCAAAGACCCTGTTCTGCAAACAGCCCTGTCGATCTAAAGTTCCTGATGGAAGGACATCATCTTGGCAACACATTTGATTCGTAATGTGGAAATCCCCCACACCCCCGGCCCCTGTCTATAATAGTTTCTAAACGATCAAGCAACGTGAGCAAAAGTCCGAGACAACGAGGATCTTGTGGGATCTTGCATGGACATTTGTTGCTAGCTGGGTAGCTGGTCATATATCTGCATGATCTGACTGAAATTTGTCGGTCCATGCAAAAACAAGTTGAGATGCTGGGGAGGGGGGGGGGGTGGACATAAATCATCATCATATAGTAATTGCATACAATAATTTGAGTAGTGAAAAACTACCCAAAGTATTATGGTAGGTATGCATGGGATGGTATGTTGCATCGAGTCCTGACCATCCCATCCTTTCCTTTTTTATTTAGCAACAAGACAGCATAACCATCTAAAAATTCTAATATAAAATAAAAATGCAGACTCACCGACTGGTCTCCGGGTTGGTAGTAATGTGGTAGATATGGATTTATTCCCTCATCACTTGAAGATGAATCCATAATTCAGCACCAGATGAAATGAATGATAGCCAGAATAGAATACAGGGCATATGAGGACAAGGGATGTCTGTATGTCGAGAGGGTATATAGTATGGCTCCCCCAATCATGATGCCCCCAATGTACATCCCATGAACTCAGGGTTCATGTGCATGCAGGGTATGCAAATTACTTTTTATTACGTAAGACTCTTCCTGTCGCTCCTGATCCTGAATCCCAACGCACTTCGATTTTTCTCTCACAACATTACGTAGATCGGACAGCAAGAGTGGTAGGCATTTGGAGCTTCAAACAAGCACAAGCTTTTTGATATTTGGAAGTCGGTTACATGGTGTCCTTTATAATATAGACCTTAAAAAGAACTTTCTTTTTATGTTTGAAACAATTCATGTCTCTATTGAAAACAATCATAATTACTGCCTGTTCAGAATCCTCCCCCTGCAACATTCACCTGTAAACTTCCCAAATACAACCAACATAGGGAGATCGAGTTTATTTATTCTCGATATATGAAATAAATGTATGAATAATTGTGCATAAAAAATACATAAATAACAATTACATTCTGAGACTTTCTTGTGATTCCGTTTATTCCCAGCAATTTTTTCCATTCCCTTTGTTAGTCTGCAAATTTTCTCATACGCCACAAAGTAAACGAATCATAGAAACAATTGAAAGAAAAAGGAAAGGGGGAAGCATGAAAACATGAAAACAGCGGCAAATTTGATGAATTAATCAGAATATTTAAAAAAAATCATTCGAAGTGACCAATACGAATCATAGAAACAATTGAAAGAAAAAGGAAAGGGGGAAGCAGAAAAGCGCATAGATGAAAACAGTGGCAAATTTGATGAATTAATCAGAATATTAAAAAAAAAATTCATTCGAAGTGACGAATATTCTCGGATGAAAGTGCAATCCAGGGCCCCGTTTTACGGATTGATCCGGTCAATGTCGAGGAATTCCATCTCTGTCATAATTTTACTCACAAAAACGTGTGAACAGTGAGACCACACTTTCAGGAAAATTGTGAATGTTTTATGTTTATACATTATCTAGATAATATGAGGAACTAAAATGCTTTTAGATGATTACGTTGCTAGCTTTCCATAATTGTGGTTGATTTGCTCAATCATAACTCTTTGTCCCCCCACCCCCGGGGGGGGGGGGGTAATTACTTACGAAATAAGGCATACGGGGATGTGCGGCAGGAATGGCCACTTTTTATTTTTTGGAAGGAATCCCTAAACATCGATCGGGTATGGTTATATGTTGGAAAATCCCTAAACATGGCCCCAATTTTTATGGCCTTAAACATGGGTCCATATTCTTCTCCGAATCGGAGCGATAACCTTTTTCTTATTTTTTTCTTATTTTAACAAATCGTTTATAATGGGCACCTTTTAGCCAAAATGACCCGTAAATATAGGTATGGGTTTTGTACCTTCTGCCATACACCCCCGTCCAAACCCAATCTAAGTACCCCCTCCCCCGGGCCCCGTGCTCTTTTTAAGACTCCCTTGGATGTTATACATGAAACGGGCGGGGTCAGAACATATGGTCATATAGAATTTTCGAACAAACCCCCAAAAAAGTTATCTTGTTAGATTTTGTGACAAATGCTTCCCAAATTGCAACGAAATAAAGAAAAGGGTAACGTTGACATATTGTTTTCGTTAGTTCTCATGCTCTTGGTGTTGATGAGTTGGATGATATTTTGGTGTGTTATAGCAAATCGACATTACAATTTGTGAAAAATTATAATGGGGCAAGAAAATTAAAGAAGATAGTTTTCCCTATAACGTCCTCAGTTCAGGGGCCGTGGAACGGTATTGAAAGTGGGGGGGGGGGGCTGACAAGAAAAAATAATCAAACTCAGATGGTCATTTTTACGGTTTTTTCTTTAAACACAGTTTGGGAAAAAAGCTTGGGTCCCCGCCCCCCTCCCTTCCGCGGCCCCTGTAAACGTTCACCGTTTTTATTGACGGGGTGGGTCCAGGGCGGGTTGTTATAACGGCCTCCAACTCTTCATGTCAGTGCATTTGATCCCTCGGTTCGGAGAGATAAAGTGAATTACGAAAGATCGATCTCCACAGTCGCCGATAAAAGAAAATGTAGACTTCACCGGGGAGCGTATGGCGTATGATATTGTTATACTACATGGTTCGTGCGATCGAAACGATTATGATCTTCCACAACCACACAAGACAGAGGCAGACGGAGAGAAAGGGTGTGCAAAACATAGAGTCGAATTTGGCGCCCATTTTGTTTTGTTTTGTTTGGGGGGGGGGCTGAAAGTCATGTTCTTATGCACTGCTCACAAGACATATTTATGGTTCAGATTGTTCTGATCGACAGAGTACTGAATAGGACCTACAGTCAATAAAATTGCAGCAGGCAGTGTAATCCCGATGATCGTTTCCATTTCATACTGGTTATATCTTGAGCAAAGCAAAAAAATATTTTAAAACATAAAATAAATTATAAAAGGGAAAATGATTGGTAATTGCAATTTTATTTGTGTCGATATGCTAATGGCATCAGGAGCGGTGTAACCGGGGGCAGAGGCACTCCACCCCCCTCCCCCCATTCCCCGAAGCAGAAAGTGTATTTTTCTGAATGGAAAATGCCCCCTTTTTTTCTAAATGTAATACCTTTTTAAAGTAAATCATATACATTTTAGGTAAGAAGATAAAACAAGCAATATTGACTAGCGCACGCATTTTATTTAGTAAGGTACTCATCATGTTCATTGTTACAAAAACAAATATTTGATAATATCACAAACTTTTTGCCTGCGTAACGCGCGCTCATCAATTACTGTTTCGTAAGTTATACTTATTCTGTTACTGGTTACAAAAAAGTTCTTTGAACGATGACCATGGACACTTTCCAGATTCAGAACATCAAAAAATTTCAGCTCGCGTTCGCATAGTTCAATCGACGAAATCATGAGTCAATCAGTAGGCCTCGGCCTATTCAACTCGCGTTTTGAGCTCGTGTTAATTCTTTAGTTACATAATCATCTGTTCAGTATTTTTTTACAAGTGTTCGGAATGATTACTTTTCATATCTACATGAAAATGTCAAAAAGTTTGTGTCGCGATTCGCGATCACAATCAATCGTTCAATTTTCCGTTAAATACAAATTTCTTTAGCAAAATGAAATAGATTTACTACATTCAACTTATCATCCTTTATTCACAATAATGAATTGTATTAAAAATATAAATGGTAGCGTTGATGGTATATTACGATTAACCCAGGTAAAAAAACCAGTTGAAACCAGTTGAAATTTTAACTGGTTTCAACTGGAGTCAACTGGTACCAGTTGAAACCAATTGGCACAACTGGTAAACTCCCACCATGCCAGTATATTCCAGTTGAAACCCATTGTCCCAACTGGACATGCTGAAAACATACAAGTTTATTCCAGTTGAAACCAATTAACTATACTGGTATAAATTAGTACACCAGTTAATACCAGTTAAAACCAACATGCATTACTGGTATACCTACCAGTTGATTCCAGTTAAAACCCATAAACCAAACTGGATCAGAGTGTTCCAGTTGGAACCCATAGAAACCCAATAGGTGTATATACCAGTTAATGCCACCTTAAACCCATAAACCATACTGGTATATCATTAAACCAATTGATACCAGTTAGAACCAACATGCATTACTGGTATACCTACCAGTTGATTCCAGTTAAAACCCATAAACCAAACTGGATCAGTTAATACCAGTTAAAACCAATAGGCCTTTCTGGTTTATCTACCAATAGATTCCAGTTTAAAACCCATTAGCCAAACTGGACCATTTGATACCAGTTGGAACCCATAGAAACCCAATAGGTGTATATACCAGTTAATGCCACCTTAAACCCATAAACCATACTGGTATATCATTAAACCAATTGATACCAGTTAGAACCAACATGCATTACTGGTATACCTACCAGTTGATTCCAGTTAAAACCCATAAACCAAACTGGATCAGAGTGTTCCAGTTGGAACCCATAGACCTCCCATAACCCCACTTGAAACCCATTAACCATACTGGAATATCAAACCAATGGATACCAGTTAGAACCAATATAGGCATTACTGGCATATCTACCAGCTGATTCCAGTTAAAAGCCATAAACCATACTGGAGCAGATTATACCAGTTGGAACCCATAGACCTCCCATAACCCACTTGAAACCCATTAACCATACTGGAATTTCAAACCAATTGATACCAGTTAAACCAGCATACATTACTGGTATACTACCAGTTGATTCCAGTTAAAACCCATAAACCAAACTGGAACATATTTTACCAGTTGGAACCCATAGACCTCCCATAACCCACTTGAAACCCATTAACCATACTGGAATATCAAACCAATTGATACCAGTTAAAATCAACATACATTACCAGTTGATTCCAGTTAAAACCCATAAATCAATTAAATTGGGACATATTTTACCAGTTGGAACCCATAGACCTCCCATAACCCACTTGAAACCCATTTACCATACTGGAATATCAAACCAATTGATACCAGTTAGAACCAATAGGCATGATTACCAGTATATATCTACCAGCTGATTTCAGTTAAAACCCATAAACCAAACTGGAACAGATTATACCAGTTGAAACCCATAGGCCACCCATAACCCACTTGAAACCCATTAACCATACTGGAATATCAAACCAAATGATACCAGTTAGAACCAATAGGACTTACCAGTTGATTCTAGTAAGAACCCGTATATACATATATAATATATACATATATATATATGTATATAAGAGGCATAGTGGTAATGCATTGTACTTATTTCCAACAGAGTTTATATATATATATATATATATATATATATATATATATATATATATTATATAAGAACTATGTTTTCATACCTTTGTTGTTTTATTTGTCGCTTAAACTGTAACTGACTTTTGAAATATTTTGTAATTGTTGATATCTGCAGTAATCATTCAAATTTCTTATCCGACAAGTCACTGGCTCAATATAGCTGTAACCCACTTTACATTAATATTTATATTTTTTGTACAAATCATATTACTTCAAAGTCCTCTTATCTTTGTTTTTAATTCCTTTTGAGATAATTCTTTATGATTATCATTCATGAATGTGTTTCCTATAACTATTATTATTGTTACCATCAACAAAGCGTTACTTTTCTTTAAAAAAAGCAAGTATTATTTCATACAATCCACTCTTTAATCTACATGTATTGTTATTCATTCAACATTGGTTAAATATATATTTATGTGAAAATGTTCATTATGTTAAAGGTATATACATTTAGCCTACTCCCAACATTTGTCCGTTCCTGCTTTTGACATTATTCCCCCCCCCCCTCCCTGTATACTTTTCTTTTTGTATCCCCTTTCCAATATTATACATTAGTATACTTTTTTTTGTTGCTTATTTGTTTACTGAAATTTTGCTCTGTACAAATTCATGTAATTCAGCCTTTTACCACAATAAATGCCATGCATTTATCCATCCTATACACAGCTCGATTGAGGATAAGAGGAAAAAAATATCTACATAATAACTAACTTAATTATTCTTTATGTTAATTTTAATATTTCCACCTTGAAAAGTTTCATTAAAGTATGTGGTTCGATATTACCATATAACTTAAATCGAAACATGTTATTCTCAGTGAAATTTTCTAGTTTACATTAAAAAAATTGTTATCCTAGATATTTGTTGCGAGAAAAAAATTTCTTCCTATTTAATCCCTTTTTTCTAATTTAAGTTAAAGAGGACTATTTTACACTATTTTTACAAATCATATAAAAATTAATGTATTTTTCTTTTTTTAACTCACTGATATTTTAAAAATATTTTTGAAGGTGAATAGAATAGCTATTTTTTTCTATTTATAACGCGCATATTTATTGCTAGTTTACAACCTTGCCATGTTAAGCAAGGCTATCTTTATCTTTCAAAGAAAAAGAAAATAAATAAAATAGAAATAAAGAACAAATATTAAGCTAATTCATTCTTAAACTTTCAAAGAAAAAAAAAGCTCCAAAAGCAGAGGCAAAAATCGTCATTTCTTGACTGGTTGCCAACCAAAACCAAACAAGAAGAAATTTTTATGTTAAGAAGTTCGTATATCTATTTTAAAACCTCTTTCTTGCTTTAGACCCCCCCCCCCCCCCCCTTCATTATTCCTGACTCAGCAGATCTTCCTTCAATCACCGGGCGCGGGCGGGCCTGCGCATGCGCACTGAGTGCCACTGATCGCTATCGTCCGTATAATTATGCAAATTAACCAGCGCCGCCAAACGCAAACCGCCAATCTAATTTGAATTTGAAAGAGCCATCTTCGCCGCGCCGATAATTTGCACCGCACTTTTATCGAGTGCTAGTGCGATAAAGAAGGATAAAGAAGGCCGTTTTAATAATAATTCAACCACTGAAATCACACGGACCAGATTTGGACAATGACTTGAAAGCTAAGACATTCGCAGTAGGCTCTACAGGTAAGTTAACAATTTTCTATGATTTTCTTTTCGTAGTTTGTTAAATGGCGCGGCTCGCAGCTAGCTGCGGGGCTAGCTGTAACGTTAGAGTTCGTCAGGACATCCTGTTACTGCCCCTCAGCGCTGCCTGCCGGCCGCGACTAGCCGGGCGTTGATGTGTGGCTGCCATGCCGGTGCAAGTCTGCGCACATACATCATATTGACCTTACGATTTGTGTTAAGATTTAACATGAATTTCTTTTTATTTCACAAAATCTTTCAGTTGATATTGTTCCATATATTGTTATAAGTAAATGAGAGAGATATGTGATCGAATGTGAAACTGATTTTCTTGGTCTTGGAAAAAATCTGAGACTCAGCCAGTTATGATTTTCAATTTCAGATTTAACATTATGATAGTGGCCAGCGCCTCGTGTCTGCGCACCAATCACTTTACACACGATTTGAGGATTTTGATGAGATTTTGAAATGCCGAAAATCGAAATTCATTATTTTTTCCACCATTTTAAGAGTCTGATTTTTTCATGAATAGGCCTAGCTGTTTATCACTTTTTGACTCTGTATTTCAGGAGAGAGGGAGACCCAAAACCACCTGGAGTCATACTGAGCCTCGAGGAGGAGATGAAGTCAGTGAACATGACCTGGGGTACCGGTAGTTTCCAGAAGAAGGCCCAGCTCAGAACCGCCAGGAGTAGAGATCCGAATACTTCGTTGCTGCCCTCCATATGAGGAGGCTGTAAGTTAGGTAATTCAGATGTCAAGTTTTCTTTTGGGGTCTTTGTGTATCTTCTATTATGAGAATTATGGAAAAGAGATGGTGATTTAATGGTTTTAAAGATGTAAAATATGAAATTCTAGCACTTTTTTTAGGCCTAATATGAGTTCGGACACCCTACTTATAATTTTTTTTTGAGGAGCGCGATATTTTGTACATGACCCAAGCCTAGTTTCACCACAGATTAATTGATAGCTACACAGCTGTTGCATTTACAATTTTAATAACAATCTACAACAATTGAGCATTTTATAAAATTGAGTGTGTCTAGGAAAGCAAATTCGGAGGCATAAGGAGAGCCATTTATTGAGCTCCATGGAATTATAAACATGAAGGACTGATCTCTGCGACATCGATTTCAGAAGTATTCCCAAGACCAAGTGAACTTACTCATTTTTTAAATAAATATGATGATGTGCTGTTTATCATTATAGTTGAATCATTGATTCACAATCCCATGTATTTTTCTTAATGTGCAAATGGAATTTTACAACACTCTGTAGTAACCCTTGCCCGCCTTAGGTGTAGACATGTATTGCTATTCACTGTAATATAGACGTATTTTTATTCACTGTTCACTGTACTGATTATTTTTCTCTCCATTGTTTAAAAAAAAATTCTTCAGATACATCGCATCTACCGTACCAGCAAAGAACGTGTGCCAGTACAGGGAAGGAATGTACCTGTCGCACGTGAACTCTTCAGAGGCAGTGAGGACAACAAGATCTGCAAGCAAGTGATCCTTTTTGTAAGAAAATTTCCAATTTGTACATTTCACAATTAATTTTTTTTAAAGCCTTTGTACACATTTAGAGTATCAAGGCTTACAAAATGTAAAAATTGAATGTTTGCCCAAAAATCATTATGGGAAAGGTGGATTTCCGAGGAAAAATCAAATCTATCTTTGTTTACACAGTTGTACGAGCAACCTTATAGGAGGCTTGTCTAGGCTCCGTGATGAAAATACAATGTAAAAATTGATTCACAATCCCATGTATTTTTCTTAAAGTGCAAATGGAATTTTACAACACTCTGTAGTAACCCTTGCCCGCCTAAGGTGTAGACATGTATTGCTATTCACTGTAATATATACGTATTTGTTATTCGCTGTTGTTCACTGTACTGATTATTTTTCTCTCCATTGTTTTTGAAAAAAATTCCTCAGATACATCGCATCTACCAGCAAAGAATGTGTGCCAGTAGAGGAAAGGAATGTACCTGTCGCACGTGAACTCTTCAGAGGCAGTGAGGACTAGATCTGCAAGCAAGTGATCCTTTTTGTAAGAAAATTTCAAATTTGTACATTTTACAATTAATTTTTTTTAAAGCCTTTGTACACATTTAGAGTATCAAGGCTTACAAAATGTAAAAATTTAATGTTTGCCCAAAAATCATTATGGGAAAGGTGGATTTCCGAGGGAAATCTATCTTTGTTTACACAGTTGTACGAGCAACCTTATAGGAGGCTTGTCTAGGCTCCGTGATGAAAATACAATGTAAAAATGATAAAATTATCTTCATGGAGTCCTCTAGGCTAGCCAGTGACATGGGCCCATGCCCATCAATTTTAATTCATGCTTTTGCATAACCAAATGGCGTGAATTTAAAACTGGAAGTATAATTTCAGATTGACCTCCGAAATGAAACGTGCGCAATTAGTCTGAACTAAAATAACATTTCCTGAATTTTTTCTTAAATCTGGAGGCTGAAGTATTTTTTTATCTTTGAAATTAAATTGGTTCTCGTTGTTTTTTACCTCTGACTTACCAGTATGTGTGGGGGTACCGTAGAAGTAGAATTAAAGGGATGGTCCAGGCTGGAAACATATCTCAATAAATAGAGTAAAATTCACATAGCAAAATGCTGAAAACTTGATCAAAATTTGATAACTAATTAAGGTTTTGAATTTTAAAGATTTGCATTATTCCGGTGAAATAGTTCTAGGCATGTCTTTATGAATATTCATTAGGTTGGCTGATGATGTCATATCCCAATTGCCCTTTTGTATTTTATTATATGAGATTAGGTTTATTAAGATATTTTTAACCAAGAACTATTGACAATTGGATTGACAACTGATTAGGTGCATTAGTTATTGACGCAACTTATTTCATTACAATGGAGACGCATCATTTACACGTGTATGAAAAAATCAAACATTTATGATTTCATCTAGTAACATAAAAAAAAGGAAAGTGGAGATGTGACATCAGCCCACCTAATGAATATTCATGACGAAGTGCATACAACTGTTTTCACAAAATATTGATAAACTTTAAAATTCAATAACTTCTTGTTATCCTATTTTGATGAAATTTTCATCATTTTGCTCTGTGAATTTTACTCAAGTATTATTTAGATGTAAATATTTTCGGCCCGGACCATCCCTTTAATCCTCGGATAAAATTTTGTATTTCATTTTTTTTTTTTGCTTTGTCTTGCGTTTTTAAACATGTTCTGGGAACTGCTTTTTGAAAGTTGTCAGCATTAACAAGTTGTCTTTTTCCGACAGTTACCATAGTAACAGTCAGAGGCCAGTGCTTCTCAGCCAATCAAAAGCAATGATTTCACTGAAATAGTCGGCACTGACAATCATGAAATACCCATCAGATGTTAGCAGATAATGTGCAACATAGACTCCTAGATACATATATGCAAACATACATAGTCTAAGTCTTTATTATTAAAATAAATGTATAGGTATAAGGTCGAGGCAATTTCATCTCTGCAATGTCAATTTCAGAAGTATTCCCAAGACCATGTGAACTTACTATACATGTTGTAATAAAAATGATGATGTGCTGTCTATCATTTATAATTGAATCATTGAAATATGGAACTTAGAGAAGTTTCACTATCCCATGTATTTTCTTTATGTGCAGATATAATTTTACACCACTGAAATTTTGTATTACGGTATTCACTGTACTTATTATTTTTCATTCCATTTGTTTTTTTCTTCTAATCTTCAGATATATCGCATCTACCAGCAAAGATCAAGTGCCACTACAGGAAAGGAAGGTACCTGTTTCACGTTTCCTCTTCAGAGCCAGTGAGGGCCCCAAGATCTCAATAAATAATAATTAAAAAAAGACTCCTTTATCATTCCTTTAAAAATAGTACATATTATTTATTGAAGGTAAATGCTTAGATGCATTATATTCAAATTTTGTCTCCAAGCTAGCATGTAAAAATTGGATTGACTACATATTTACTGTGTAAGTTAATGATCTTTGTTGACACATAATACAAGAATTATACACAGCATGTTACAGTTTGTAACATAATTTTCTTTCATTAAATTCCTAGTTTAAATACCATATAGATGTTTTTTGTGACTTTTGTCATTCTCTGATGTTTTTTGGTACAGATTTCAAGAGACTGAGGGATTGATTTACCAGAGCAAGTTTACAGTCCAATCCTGTTATATTGTGCATGTGGAAATTAACAAGGTTTCAATACAATGCTACAAATTTACCTTGATTCATTTCATCAGTCCTATGTGCAAGGATAATTATTTCACTTGTCCTTGCACATTGTTATAACAGGAGTGGACATTCAATGTAAAGATAATTGAAGATAATTTATAATTGAAATAACCGCCTGAGAGGGGGGAGGGGGGGTGTTGGTACCAATATTCTAATGTGTGTGTGCGCAAGGAAAACGAAGGAGTGATTATACGAGAAGAGTAAAAGATCAGGAATGTACATATCCACATGATTCATTTTTGTTTATGCTATACATTGCAGGGTGTTTCTAACTGGTACCACTTGACAATTTATGTTTCCAACTGGTCCTAACTGGTGCTTCCAACTTGTTCTAACTGGCACCAGTTGGGAACTGGTGTTTCCAACTGGTTTTAACTGGCACCAGTTGACAACTCATGTTTCCAACTGGTCCTAACTGGCACCAGTTGACAATTGGTGTTTCCAACTGGTTTTAACTGGCACCAGTTGACACCTCATGTTTCAAAATGGTCCTAACTGGCACCAGTTGACAATTTGTGTTTCCAACTGGTTTTAACTGGCACCAGTTGACAACTCATGTTTCCAACTGGTCCTAACTGGCACCAGTTTACAATTGGTGTTTCCAACTGGTTTTAACTGGCACCAGTTGACAACTCATGTTTCCAACTGGTCCTAACTGGTACCAGTTAGGACCAGTTGTCAACTGGTACCAGTTGCTAACTGGTACCAGTTAGGACCAGTTGCCAACTGGTATTTCCAACTGGTACCAGTTACAATTTGTCAACTGGATTCCAGTTGATTCCAGTATTCCAATTTCCATATTGAATCCAGTTCGCTAACTGGAATCAACTGGTACCAGTACCAGTTGGATGAACTGGTCCTTAACTGGTTTTTTGACCTGGGAAATCATTTAGTTCTAATCGTCAGTAATCATGCCTTGTGCCAGTACGGTCATGCAATCGCGTAACCCTAGATCATTGGAGAAAAAAAAACCCTCAATTCAGTTATTCTTACAAAAATGAAATATATTCTTAAAAATGATTTCCAATAATGAAGAAAAAAGATACTAAAATATTTGGTGTATTATTTCAGCATTCAGATTGCGTGTTCCCGCCAAATCGAATCTCAGCCATACATAGTAGAACACAACACACAATATTTTGTTTCCTTGACCATGTTGACTGGCTGTTATCTCCAAGGCTACGAAGGCATGTAACACCAACAGTATGACTTGCAAAAGGAGAGGGCTTGTGGCCCTCATAAAACATGTTAAAGCCTGAGAAAAAAAAAAGAAATGAGAACAAATACTGAGAAGAAATGAAATATTTTTTCAGAATATCATGTGGAAATAAAAAAAAAATCAGTTAAAAAAGTGAGTTATGAATTTGTTCGTCTGCAAGCTTCCGAATGGTATTGAACGATCTATTTCACACATTACTTCGGATAAGATCTATTAAATTTTAGCCTAAATCCCAGGCAGTGTGACAACCATTCTAAGGTATTTCAGGCAAAAATGTCGACACCTTTTATTTAAAAAAACAAATTTTGTGACAGATTTTTACGAGCACCCCTATCCCGTGCACTGAGGCCAGGAAAGATATTCCTCCGTCCCACCTCCTATATTCGCTTCCTCGGCATATAATTTGGGATCTTATGCGGGTACAGGAGGCTCGCCCCCCACCCCCCCCCCCCCCCCATTGACGGAGCAAAACAAAAAACGGAGGAAAGAAAGAAAAAGATAGGAGGAAAAACAGAAGAGGGGAAAAAGTGGAGAAAGAAGAGAGACTAAAATGAGTTGAGGGGAAGACTTTGGAAATATTTTTTATAACACAATTTTTATGTCACCATACGTCATGTCACCACGCTCACATTGCATGTTCGATGCGATCTTGCTCAATAGACTGATATGGCGATATACATAACATATTTCAGCTCGAACATTGAGCAATCAATTTTTGTTTGTTTGATTTACGTATTGATTTTTTAAAATGCTCTAGAATTGCTTGAGTTTCATCATTTTCAGCTCACGCTGCGCATTATGTGAATAGTCAAGAACCTATTTTCTTCGTGTATAAGACCCTATTCCATAAGTTCTCAATCCCTTTTCAGGTCTGTTGGTCAAAACCTATCAGCTATATAGCGCTACGCGCTCGCATTTTGCTTGATGAGTTATAACAAACTATACTTAAAAGCTCATTTCATGACAATTAATTAAAATTTCGGCTCCCGATCTTCATTCGCATTTAAACATTATGCATCGTATCATAATAAAAGTGCTGAAATTACCAGTTTCAGGACTCAATATGAACAAATTTCACGCTCTCATAATTCTTATTAGATAAATAATAATATAACATTTTCGTGAATTCAGGATAGTAAATATTAAATACTTCTTCTCATAATCAATGTAATATCGTCACGTTTCATCTCGCGCTAAGGAAGAGGAATAGGAAGATAAAAAGTTATGTTCATATGAAACTTTCCCCCAGTACTAGGTCAAGAGAGATATAAGGAATATAATATGCTCGCGCTTCACACTCGCATCAATAATTTCATGAAGTACGATCCATATCCAATTCACAATAATTGCCTGTACAGTGCTGGATCGGAATATCAAATATTTTCAGACCGCGCTTCGCGCTTATATTAATATGGATTTTCATGATAAAAATGTATATTTAGAATCCACATTATTTTAGGTCTAGATCTGAAACACACGCACGCGTGTTTATTGAGGTATGCAGCTTGTTATGCGCTTTGGCGCTTGCATCATTAATATATAGGAAGATACCCAATCACCAATCCTTTTCATAATTTTCAAAACGTGAAAACAATGTCCCGTTTTTAGGTAAAAATCGCCCTTTTCCCGCTCGTATTATTTAGTTAGGGCTATATACTTATCATGTTAAAAATTACCCCAAAAAATGCTTGTCAATTGTTTTAGGTCGGTAGTCGAAAATTTTCAACTCGCGCTTCGCGCTCGATTTATTTCGTTGTTTAAATATGTCTCGTCTTCATTGCTAACTGCATACAGTCGTTAATAGGTCCCTTTTCGATCAGGCAAGAACATATATCAAAAACATTATTTAAAAGGTCAAGTCTACCACAGAAAAATGTATTTCAATTTTTACAGATTTGCAGACACGAAGGACCAACTTGAACAGTGAGCGATGACATCTGTTCCCTCATTTGCATACCGACCGGTATGTGCCTAACTATTTCCTAAAATCAAGCGAAACTTAAAAAATGTCATATCTTTCTTATTTTTCATCGGATTTAGATGAAATTTTCAGTGTTATGCTAGTTGGATTTTTCTTTATTTATTAAAATCACAAATTTTCTTGGGGTAGACTTTTCTTTTTTAAATACGCATCTTGTTCCTAAAGGATCACAAATATGGCACAGAAAGTTCAATTTTCAGAACAAAATACATGAGATTTCCACAAAATGTAGGGCTTATGAGATGACAATATATATATATATATATATGTACATATATATATATATAATATATATGTTTTATATGAATAAAGCTTAGAAGTTACTGTTTTGACTACCCCCTTCAAATAAAAAGAAAAAAATCAACGTTTCGCGTTCGATTTGGGAAATCATGAGTAACATTCTTGTCGAGCCCACCTATTGGCGAAAGCTGGATCCAACCCTACTTGGGATGATCCCCATAATACCGACGGAAAATCAATTATATTACTTGTATATGTAGTCAGGGTGATAAGTATTATAATGAATGACACTACAAAGGAATTGGACTTAAGTCTCAGTAAGGCGATCGAGCAGAAAAGGAGCCTATTTCATGTGACTTGTTTGCATTATCAAATTCAGACTTGTTCTTTATTTCATTTAACATGATGATTAAAAAAAACCCGATAGATCCAGGATTTTCCCAATGAAAATTTGACACGCAAGAGAGGGTGGATACTAACCCGTGTGTGGTAACGATGTTTTTACATTTTACATTTTTAGTGTGCCACTCAAAGTGGTTGGGGCATGGGCCGGCGGCTCGCGAAATTATTTTTCCCACCGAGTTCTGGACCAACATATGAATATTCATGACTTGCGTCTTCGGATTAAGAGTACGCATGCGCGTGGACTTGTGCCGGTCGTAAGCATTCACGTTCAGTTGCTCAGAATGAATTAGCATCGTCAAATTACCGTTACCCTTACATAGTTACAGTACATAGGCCTTACAGGCTTAGATCTATATATATATATATATATATATATATATATATATATATATATATATATATATCCAATTCTTAAACACTTATCAAACTAGCTGCCACTAATGGCAAGACATGTGCTAGGCTAGGGCTCGCTTAGGCTAGCGCATTAACTCAAATCTGGATTCAGGGGACGTGCCCCCCCCCCCGCGAGAAGCCAAATTAATAATTTGTAATGTAAAAATGCAATGAAAAAGACGTATGTCCCCTTTTTTGAACGTGAAGATCTTTTTTTTTTTGGGGGGGGGCTTGTCACATTCTTTCGCGGACGAAATATCCTCCAAAAATTTGCCCCCCTTTTGGAAAATCCTAGGTACGCCAGTACATCAGTGGCGTAGCTACGGGGGGGGGGGCCTGGGGGGCACGTCCCCCCCCCCTGAGATTTGGTGTGCCCCCAGGTGCCCCCCCCCCCCCCCAGAAAAAAAAATTGGCAGAGCAAGAAAAAAGGGGGGAGAAAGAAGAAAAGAAAAAGGAAAAGAAGAATAAAGACAGAAGAAAAAAAAAGAAGGGGAGGAAGGCGAGTGAATGAAATAATGTGAGGGGAAGACTTGAAATAAAAATCTTCATGTTACTATATAAAATTTTTGCTTGCGCTTCGCGCCAGAATTGCCTGTTCGATGAGATTCATATCTTGCTCAATAGGCTGATATGGAGCAAGTTTTGAAGTCAATATACAAAAAATATTTTAGCTCTGTAAAATGTCCGTTTTATGGTCTACATATCAGCATTTTAAGCTCACGCTGCGTGGTCACATTGTTTGATTTGCCAATTAAGTTCATAATGTCTACGTGTATTCCATAATGTTCCATTAAACAAATGTATTCAGAATGCCCAGATTCTAGATCTAAATCTAAAACATGCGCGATAGCCTGCATGTTCTTTATTTAAAATGTACTTAAATTAACCAGTTTCACATCAGAATATCAATAATTGTCTGCTCACGCTTCACGATCGCATTATTAATGATACCCAATTAATATATCCTATTTATGATTACAAAAATGAATAGAGTGTCCTGCTTTTATGTCTAAAAACTCAATTTTCTTCCTCTCGCGCTTCGCGCTCGCATCAATTGTTTAGTTACATACCTATCCCATTTATTAATACAAAAAGTGCTTAGAATGACAATTTTTTAGGTTGGAATGTCAAAAATTGCTCGCGCTTCGCGCTCGCATTATTGAAATATATACCGTCTTTAATTGAAAGCAGTCCTTAACAGGTCCCTTTTCGATAATGCTAGAACAGTTAATACAAATTTCTGCCCCTTGCTTGGCGTTTGCAGTAACCATCTAGTTACATACGAATCTTGTTCAGGATCACACATACCATTGCCCATAATATTTTTTTTTAAATCGCTCGCGCTTCGCGCTCACACTTTTTATAAGGCTTATGAGATTGTTTCATGTTTATGTTGTTTTATAAGAATAAAACTAAGAAGTGACTGATCGGGGAAAATATAGGTGAAGATAATTTCGGGCCCCGTCCCCTATTGGCGAAAGTCCGATCCGCCCTTGTGACACATACACACACACCGGAAAAAATGGCCGGTGCCCCCCCCCCTTATAAAGCAAGGACCCCCCAGTGCCCCCCAGGAAAAAATCCTAGCTACGCCACTGCAGTGCATGGAGCGTATTCTAACGTCAGGCACAAACTAACGTCAGTGATCTTGGTCCCCGTCTTCACCCCAAATTAAGGATTTCTTAGCTGAAAAAAATTTGACAAGCAAAAAAAAAACAAAAGATCTTCTCGTTCAAATGAGGGGACACAAGTCTTTTTTTGTTGCATTTTGGCATGACAAATTATTAATTTGGCTTCTCAAAGGGGGGAGGAGGGGAGGAACACGTCCCCTGGATCAGTTGTAAATCGTCAGGGGGCATATATATATATATATACATATAAATCTAAGCCTATAAGGCCTATGTAACTATGTAAGGGTACCGGTAATTTGACGATGCTAATTCATTCTGAGCAACGTGAATGCTCACGACCGTCAATGGTTGAGGCAAAGTCCACGCGCATGCGTACTCTTAATCCGAAGACGCAAGTCATGAATATTCATATGTTGGTCCAGAACTCGGTGGGAAAAATAATTTCGCGGCCGGCTCCCCCCCCCCCCGGATACACCAGTAATATAGGTCGAAGACACAAGATGCTTTATAGATTAGGTATGATAGGGCCGGCTCACTTAAAAAAAATGGGATTGCATAAAGAAAATCCATGGCCAATTAACATACGGTTTACGAGTCACGCCCCATCACAGGATGGGCAGAATCAAATATAGAAAATAATGGGCCTACTTTGTTGTTTTAGATTTTAACACTTCTTTAAACAATATTGTAGGTTCACATAATCAGCGTACGTTCTAGATAAAAGATAAACATCGTTTTACGGTGAAGAAATTGCAGAAGAGGAGAATTAACATATGGTGAATGAAAGATGTGCTCAGTGGAGAAATGGGGAAAAAAGGATTGATTGTAATTGTCGATAAAAGAACATGCCATTCCTACCCCACCAAAAAACCACGCACACACGCAAAATATACATGTATATTTAGTAGTACCATAAGGTGTGCTTATAGTACCATGTGTTTAGGCTTGCAACTCCGGAACTATATCTCATTCCAAATTATCATTTTATTCCGGAACGAATAATTTTTCGAAAATACTGAAAATATACCATGTTCGATCCTAGTGGTCGATGCCGAAATGTGTCTTTCGGGAAGTTTTGTCTGAGCATTTCATCTGTCGCAGAAACGACCTGAACTGATCGGCCTATGCCGGGGCGCGAAATTATTTTTCCCACCGAGTTCTGGACCAACATATGAATATTCATGACTTGCGTCTTCGGATTAAGAGTACGCATGCGCGTGGACTTCACCTCGACCATGCAGTGCCGGTCGTAAGCATTCACGTTCAGTTGCTCAGAATGAATTAGCATCGTCAAATTACCGGTACCCTTACATAGTTACACAGGCCTTACAGGCTTTATAGATATATATATATATATATATATATATATATATATAGATAATATATATATCCAATTCTTAAATACTTATCAAACTAGCTGTCATTAATGGCAAGACATGTGCTAGGCTAGGGCTCGCTTAGGCTAGCGCATTAACTTTACCTCAAATCTGGACCTGTCTAATGCCTAGTACTAATCAGTGTTGTAGTGCCTTGATGCTCGGCCTTGGCCTTAAGGCGCCTTAAGGCCTACTTTTTCAAAGCCTTGGCCTTGAGGATTTTGAGCCTTGAAATTTCAAGGCATTTACAAGGCATTTTCAAGGCCTTTTCAAGGCATTTTGTATTTTGTACTTTCATTTGTTTTAAATAAGTAATTATAAATGTTTCAATTGTTTTTTATATATTTAATGACACTAATGGTCAATACGACCAGTCACCAGTAACATTAGCAGCAGCAGTAGTAAGTGTACTAACAGTGTCATCAATTTTAATTGTCACCATTATCAAGAATTTTCAAACAAAGAATACATCAGTTATGAAAAATAGCATTATGTATTGGTAATGTGTTGTAATCATGACTAATGATGATAATGGCAGTAAATAATAATGATCATGATCAACATGATAGTGCTTTGATGACAATAATAAATTTGACATCTGACTGCAATTTTGACAACAATTTTCATACTTTAAACATAGCTAACTCTAAAGGACGATATAACAAGGTTGATTTCTATTCCATTAGGATTTTCCTTGTATTATTTTCTTTGGCCAACAAGAATGTTTTAAGTCTTAATGATATTCTGAAAAGATTTGGTAAACTTGAACACAGTCTTCAATTTTGTCATATCCAAATGGATTATGTCAATGGCATGATGAGCCAGAAACTTTGAGGGGCCAAGCATGGCATATAGAGCAAAACTTCTCTCTCTCAAAAAAAGAAGAAAGCGATTGAAGCGAGCGAGTGAACAAAATTTGTCCCCCTCTTTCTATAGGAAAAGCTAATTTTGCGATTGTTTAAAAAATAATATCACATTTACTCCATCTTTTCCTTTCCCTTCCCCCCCCCCCCTTGTCTAAGTTTATTCTTGGTGGTGGAACTTCTTCTTCTCCCTATATATCTTTTCTAAATTGTATATTTGTTTTGGGTCAGATTGACAAAACAAAGGGGGAAAATGTTTACTTCTTTTTAATCATATATCGTTCAACAGTGAATTTCATTTCTCTACAGTTTCAAGGAAATAAACAACGTATGTGTTTTTGTGTCAATATGGTTTCAAGAAATAATAATAAACAAAATAATAATTGAATAATTAATGATTATTAATATTATCAATAAGTATTAATAATTAATGATTGATTAACTGTTTAAAGAAATAATTAAGATTTACCCTCTCCCAACTAAGGGTATCGGGGGGGGGGGGTGCGCCCTGTTTATTTTATATCTTTTTGAATATAACTTTATTTTGTTAGTATTCTTTATTCTGTTTTTTTAAAGGTAAAATAAGTGTAGAAGATACAAGAAATGAGAATTGAAATTTAAAAGTGGTTGTAATCAGAAAAAAATATGACAAGCAAAAAAAAAAAGATCTTCACGTTCAAAAGAGGGGACATAAGTCTTTTTTGTTGCATTTTGACATTACAAATTATTAATTTGGCTTCTCAAAGGGGGGGGGGTAGCGTCCCCTGGATCAGTTGTAAATCGTCAGGGGGCATGCAGTCTGCACCCCCCCCCCTTTGGTTCACTAGTTGTTCCATGATGATACAGCGTAGATCAGAGTCTAGATCTAGAGACTAGACTAGAACTTAGATATTTTTTTTAGATCTAGGACTGGTTCCGTATACGGACTAGACATATTAAACCATGGTAGATAAAATCAAACGTAAAGTTCGGAATTGACCGGTTCGAAGTTAACATGGCATTAGTCGGCTATTACTATTAGTATTAGGCATTATAGACAGGTCCAGATTTGAGGTAAAGTTAATGCGCTAGCCTAAGCTAGCCATAGCCTAGCACATGTCTTGCCATTAATGGCAGCTAGTTTGAT
This sequence comes from Lytechinus pictus, assembly GCF_037042905.1. Classification (NCBI taxonomy): domain Eukaryota; kingdom Metazoa; phylum Echinodermata; class Echinoidea; order Temnopleuroida; family Toxopneustidae; genus Lytechinus; species Lytechinus pictus. The sequence continues at coordinate 3,827,593 of NC_087250.1, forward strand.
AAGTGTTTAAGAATTGGATATGTATATATATATATATAGATCTAAGCCTATAAGGCATATGTAACTATGTAAGGGTACCGGTAATTTGACGATGCTAATTCATTCTGAGCAACTGAACGTGAATGCAGTCAGTAGGCAGGTCCCAAAAAAGTGGCTTCTTTCATCCAAGTGATATTCATGACTTGAGAAGTTTTGCATATTTAATGAGCTTGATGCGGACCAAAACACCTCTTTTGATTCTGTCATTGCTGCTCTAATTGTGCATCGAATTTCATGATTCTGGTATCATTGTAAAGAAGAAGAATCATTCTTTCAGGTCATGTGTTTGAATTTATTCAAAGATTTTGTAATATAGGTTAAAATTGTGATCTAAAATATGCTACAAAATAATTATTTTCACCTGACAAAAGCTGCTATTTTCACACTTTATTTTTGTTTGAGCCCAAATGATTTTTATATCATTATAAAGCTGAATATGTATGCTTTAAAATGGTATAGGTTTCAAAATAAGAATTAGTTTAATCGGGTCAAGATCACACTTTTCATTGTCCAAGTACATAAAGCAGCTTGAAAACAAGAATACTGCACTCTGATTGGTCAAAGGGACCACACACTGGCAAATTCCAACGGTTCCACTGCCTGGGCTCATGGGAAGGTCACACTTCCCATGTGGTAATCTCCTCAAACTACCCGCGCCTGTTGTTCTGTGAACCTTATCCAGCCAATCAGAACTCTGGATTTCATGCAAGTACAAAATTTCAGAAATCTCGTCTTGTACCTTGGTGGGAAAAGTGTGATCTTGACCCGATTAAAAGGTGGCGCATATCAAGAGTGGCATTGTGAGAAAGCACAGAAGTTCAGCTTTATGGTGATATATATATCATTGAGGCCACTGGCGTAAATCCCGGGGGGGATGGGGGGGATATATCCCCCCCACTTTTCGAGGAGGGGGGGATGGCCTGTACAAACATCCCCCCCACTTTTTACGAAAGAAATGAAGGAAAAAATCACAAGAGATAATTGTTTTATTGGTGAAAATTCTTCCAAAAATACCGCTTAACAAATAAAATAATATTATTGAATCATAAAATGCAAATAAAGAGCCAGTTCACCATTTCCAAACGAAATACTTATGTCCTTATTATAACATTGAAGAGAAACCCCCGTTTCTTCGAATTCATCAATGTTGGGGTCTTTGGGAAGGGATTAAGATGAAATGTCAATTTTTTTTTAATGTGATCTCTAATAAAACCATTAAACAATCATGGGGTAAAAAAGATAATAATATTGGAGGGGTATTTGCCATATGGATTTACAGTGGCGTAAATATACGGGGGACATGGGGGGGGCACATCCCCCCCCCCCCCCATCGGCTGACCAAAAAAATAAAAACGGGGAAAGGGGGAAAAGGAGAAAAGAGGGAGAAAGGAAGAGAAACGTAGTGGGAAAGAAGAAAATATTATTCATTATAATGTTATATTATATTATAATTATGTTAAGTTACATTACATAAGAAACATTTTTATCATAACTTTATGAAACATAATTTGCCCAGGGCCTACGTCTTCATTGTTCCTGGTGCTCGCATTGTCTGTTTAACGAGATATATAATCCTTTTGTACTAAAACATCCCGCTTTCAAGTCAATATAAACCAAATATATTTCCTAGCACTTGAGTTATCATTGTTTTATGTAGTGATATATGCTTCTTTTTCATGACTCAAAAGTGATTGCCCCATGTTAAGGTCTTCGTATATATGAAACATTTCCTGTCCGTGATGACATTCGCATTAGTGGATTGGTGAGATATGTCTGCTCTTCATGAATTCCTAAAATCAGTCCTTAAAATGTCCCTTCTTCTGATCTGAATATCAAAAATTTTCAGCTCGCGCTTTGCGCTCGCATCATTTAGTTAATGAAAAACGTATGGTCCTAGTTAATTCCTACAAAGAAACCTTAGAATGCCCCACTTCAGGTCTGAATTATCTAAGTTTTCAGCTCGCGCTTCGCGCTCGCATTGTAAAAACGAGACAGGTACATATCATGATTAGACAAATTTGATTATAATGTCCCTGCGCTCGCATTATTTGATCAGTGAGATACATATCCGTTTAATGACATTGTCCTTAATATGTCTCTATTAGGTCACTCACTCAGTCATTCAAAAATTTTGCTGGTGCCCCCCCCCCCCCATGCCGTGACCCATGGTACGCCACTGTGGACATATCAATGACAATTCCTTGCATATCTAAAAACATGATTGCAAAAAAATGCCAAAATATTTCAGTCATCCCCCCCACCCATCAACACGGATTTACGCCAGTGATTGAGGCTCAAAATAAAAAGTTTTGCACAATTTGCAAAAGAAAACGGAGGAAGAAAATTCAGTTTTGAGGCACATTTTCAGGCCAGAAGTTCACTTATTTCTCAAACTATTGTATACAAAATAAATGACCAATGTGAAAGAATAACATTTACTCTATCTGATGGTGCAATGATATTTCATTTAACTAGAGGTTAAAACAGGTAAATTATTAGAGAAAGAAAATCTCACGAATCACGAGATTTTGCAAGGAGGAGGATTCAGCCACGAGATGATTTGGATGAATCTGGGCCCGTATTCCATAAACGAGATAAGCATGCTTAAGTCAAAAATCTAAGCATTTTGTCTTAGTTTTCTGTCTAAGACAACATTCTTAGCCAAAACGCGTATTCCATAAAGAATTGGCTAAGAATTTTGTCTAAGAATTTGGCTAAGAATTTTTGCGCGACTAAGACAGATTTAGGATGAATGGCTAAGTAACTTTTCTTAAATATGCAGAGTCTGTATTTCATAAATTCTACATGGCTAAGAATTTTGCCCTAACTTTAAGACAGTTGTGAGTTGTCTTAATTGCTTTAAGACAACGTTAAAATCCAACAAATCATGGCCAATTTTTTTTTAGAATTTATACCTATATTGAATTTCGAGCTACTTCCTCAGTTTTTAACCAATTTTCATGAAATTTGGAACACATATTGGTCTTAAGGTAAGGAGGTGTAAGAATTTTTTTTTAGCTTTTTCAGAAATTGTGTTGCCATGGTAACAGTATATTATGGCCAAAATTTAAAATTTAAATTACTTCATCGGTTTTCTACCAATTCTCATGAAAGTTGGCTCACACATTGGATTTGAGGAAAAGATGTGCAAGACACAATTTTGCATGTGTCGGAAATTGTGTTGCCATGGTAACAGTATATTATGGCAAAAATTATGTATAAATCTTGCTATTCCAACTACTTCCTCAGTTTTTAACCAATTCTCATGAAATGTGGCACAAACATTAGTCTTGATGTGAAGATGTGCAAAACATATTTTATGCCTATATACAAAAATTGCGTTGCCATGGTAACAACATATTAAATAACGAAAATTAGGTGAAAAATTTGTGGTTTTAACAAGTTTACAATATTTCAACCACTTCTCATGATGTTTGCCACTTACATAAGTCTTGAGGTAAAGATGTGCAAGACACATTTTCGCATGTGTCGGAAATTGTGTTGCCATGGTAACGGAATATTAGGGCAAAAATTATGTAAAAATCTTGCAGTTCCAACGACTTCTTCAGTTTTTAATCAATTCTCATGAAATGTGGCACAAACGTTAGTCTTGATGTGAAGATGTGCAAAGTATATTTTATGCCTTTATAAAAAATTGCGTTGCCATGGCAACAAATAAAATAACAAAAACTAGATGAAAATCTTGTAATTTGAATTACTTTATCAGTTTTCAACTGGTCAATTCTCCTAAAATGTTGGCGCACACAATAGTCTTGAGTTGAAGATGTCTAAGATATACTTTTGCCTGTATCAGAATTCGTGTTGCTATGGTAACAACATATTATATAAAGAAATTAGGTGAAAATCTTGTGGTTTGAATCTCTTTATTAGTTTTACCAATTCTTATAAAAGTTGGCTCACACATTGATTTTGAGGTGTAGATCTGCAAGACATATATTTGAAAATTTGTTGCCATGGTAACAGCATATCAGATCAATAAATGTGTAAACAGCATGATGTGTATTGAACTACTTCTTCATTTTATGACATTGGCCTATATGTCCATGAAATGTAGGTTTTGAGCTAAAATAATCTGCAAGACACATTTTCTCATTCATCAAAATATGTGTTTGTATGATAACTACATGTATACGCCAAAAAAGATTAAGACAATGGTCAATGCTAACTTTTGTTTGGCTACATAGAGAACTACATGTAGCTGAGGGCTTAGTTCTAGTTTTTTTTTTTTTTTTTTTGGGGGGGGGGGGGGGCTAGACCTCAAGATTTCGAACTACAGCCCCTAGTTTAGATCTAAGCCTAGATCAAGATTCTTTAGTCCTAGAAATAACCCAATGCTAGATCCCTAGCCTACTTCCTTTCTCAGGCCTAACGTTAGATGAGTAGAACTAGACTAGATCTAGCCTACATTTACTATTTTTAGATCTAGAATCTACATTGAGATAGAGTCTACAAGTCTCTAGATCTACACCTAGTATTACTATGACCCTATGTACACCTAGAATGCTAGATTGGTATAGTTCTAGATCTAGATAGGGTCTAACTTTTAGTCTAAGTGAGTAAGTCATTTAGTCTAGATCTAGGCCTAGGTTAGAGATTTCTAGATCAAACAGTAGACTAGATCAGCCAGTCCTAAAGTTAGGGCTACCGGATAGGCTAGAAATAAAATCTAGAATGAATAGAAGAAAGCACAGGCTAGGCCGCCTAGGCCCTAGATCTAAATTCTTATATAAATCTAGGCCCTAGTCTAGACTGAGCTGTTGCCAGTGTTGGTCTAGTTTTAGGCCTGTTTTCTAGTCCTGGAAACCTAGATCTAAACAAGTCCTCAAAATGTATAAAATAAAAACTCCAAACAAACAGATGGACCTAAAGCAGGAGTAGATCTAGATAGATGTCTAGACTACTACTAGGACTAGATCTAACTTTTAGGCATAGTTGGCAAGCAATGCATAGCGATATATCTAGCACTGTTGACAGGAATAACCGTCGTTTCTGGGGATTTATTTAAAAGTTTCTGACATTTACTGTCATATCACATTGGTGAGACTAGGTCAACGTAACGTTAGACTGTTTAGTGTCGTACTCGTAATACTAAAATAGCGGAACAACTAAAATACAGTCGGAGACTGAAGCTTTTGGTCTAAGTCAGATCTATTCTAGACCTACATGTAGATCTAGATAGATCTATCCCTGTCTTAAGGCTAAGCCAGGCTAAGTCCTGCATGTTTCTAGGCCTAGACCAATACTAATATAGGTCTATCATTAGATCTAGGCCTAGTATGTAGCTTCAGTCTCAGTTGCTCCACTACGGCACTAGAGTCAAAGTTACGTTTTGCTTCAGCCTTCAGGAAAGTAAAAAGTAAAAACAATGTTCAATTCTCCTCCAAACAGACGGATATTAGTTGTAGATCTTGGGCCTAGGCTAGATCTAGGCCTAATGTTAGACCCAAGACTAGTCTCAAAAGTTACAAATGTTTTCCCTTAGACCCTAGGTCTACTTCAACTGAAGTAGAATAAAGATGTCGAGAGGAATCTACCCTATCCCATTTAGATTTTGACAAACAATACATGAAAAGTAATGAATGGGACTGATACATAAAAAACTGTGCAAGTCACTCGGTTTGGGATTGAAATGTTTTGGTAATTAAAAATATATAGATAATCTGAATAAAAAATTCTTACCATATATGGGTGATGAATGCTCTTCTTCTACTACAATAGTTGTAATTAGTTTCAATAAAATCAAACTTGTTAAGAAAAAACAACTTCAATGACATTTTTGCTATTTTGTTGCAGTCACCCCTGCAGCAGTTTAGAAGGTCATAGGATTTGACTTTGAGACTTTGGCTTAGCCATATCGTCTGACTTGAGACAAATGTCTTAAAGTTGATAGAATATCGTTAGGGAAGATTTCTTAGACAAGCAAAATGCTAAGACAAATTGCTAAGACTTAAGCAAAAAGCTTATCTTGTTTATGGAATACGGGCCCTGGCCTTTTTGCTCATTAGCATAGGGACCTGCGGTCTGACTGAATGCTTACGACTGGCACTGGTCGAGGTGAAGTCCACGCGCATGCGTACTCTTAATCCGAAGACGCAAGTCATGAATATTCATATGTTGGTCCAGAACTCGGTGGGAAAAATAATTTCGCTGCCGGGGCCCCATTCGATCCCCATTTGCATTCGGTGAAGGTATTTTTCTATAAAAAAATATATATACTGCGTGAAGATATATAGGCCGATTGAAGATTGTTGATGAGAATATCTCTGTTGGTGAATCTAAAGAAGTTGGAATTAGTGTGGGGAAGGAGAGATCAAGTTTCCATGACATGGGGGGGGGGGGGGTACTGTGCCGCTGGAATGGGTCGCTTTAAAAAAATAAACATCGGGTATGGTTAAATTTATGCTGGAAAATCCCTATAAACATGGCCCCAATTTTTAGATACTGGCCTTTTAAACATGGGTCCATATTCTCCTCCAATGTCTTAGGTGTAAATATGAAACGACCTTACATTTTGGGTGATAACCTTTTTTTTTTTCTTTTCCTCCCCGTCCAAACCAAATCTAAGACACCCCCCCCCCCCCCCGTGCCCATGAACAACTTTCTACAGCATCTCCTTGGTACAACTACCGGTAGTACGTGCACACTGCATGCACTGACAAACGGAAGCTTTCACTGATAAAGGCCTATATTATGCATTCCCCTCGCATACTGTTGGTCCCAGCGCCCATGACTAATTTATACTCGGTTCAATTCACCATATTCTCGAAGAAGCTTGTTTAATTTATAAATTACTCTGCAATATCGTGACCCGGTAAAAAGAGAGTTGTCACCACTCATAGTGCATGTTGAGATGAAGAAAACTAAAAGAACAAAAGGTAAGTTTCAGTTTATACTGTGCTCGACAGTTGCCTCGAGTCGTCTTTTCTATTTTTTTTTTGCCCTTTGATTTCCGTACTACTGCCAGTACTGGTACGTGGGTGTAGCAGCGTTACTTATCATAATAAAAAGAGTGATTCGTACATGTGCCTTACAGATCAAACATGCAGATACATATATACCAGGATGTGCGGGAAACTCGCACGTTCGACATTTATGATGCCTCGTTCGCATCACAAAACATGTCGTGGAGAGCACTCCGATCCCCAGCCCGAGGAGCTGGGTAGCTAGAGCCGTACGTACGTCTAGGTATGTTCAACGTTCGCAAAACAAGGCTGGCCCACGAATCCTTTACAGACCGCTTCGAGAGCGAATACATCGGATGCACGTGCATGCATCGCATAAAAAAACACCCCACAAGCTCCGCCCACACTCGCGACAGTGCGAATGTCAACGTGATAACTCCACCTACTTTATCGCTTACATCACAAGGTGGCGCTGTGTAATTTCGATTTAAACTGAATATAGATCGTGACTCAACGGTCAAAAAGTGAAATTTTCTTTCCAAACATCGCCCCAGAATTTCGTCGTTTAAAAACCCTTCCCGAATATATTATGATCCCAAACTTTCACATAGGTATTTTTAAACTGTAAGTCAAATGTTCATACCATTTTCATAGAGCAATATGGTTTTTTTTTAAATTGGTCACAAAGTGAAATAATCCCTTTAACATAACAAACAAGCAAATCAGCCATGTGGCTCAACTATCCTATAATACATCAAGACTTCTACTGTTTTCATACGAGGACTCCGAGTCGGAACTTGCCATATCTGCCACATCGATTTTACATCGCCATTCCCATGTGCGGACATGCATGCCTGCATGCAATGGCCCCAAGGCGGGACCCGGCCACGGTCGGACACGGCGTGCATCGGTAGCATGGAGCAAGGTAACGTGAGTCGAGCCGAGTTAGATCCCACGTTACAGTGCCAGTCAGTCCGCAGCTCGTCCGAAAGTATTTAATTCAGCGGTATGCATAGCCAGCCATCCGTGGTTTGATGCATATATACGTAATTAGACCAAAAGCTTCGGTCTCTGTAATGTTCGTTGTTCCGCTGAACTCCGTTAGCTCCCCTCACCAATACAGAGACCGAAGTTCTAGCTCGTTCTGCACAGGGACTCAATGGCCATATGTATTAAGTTCCAATAAAACGGGGAAGTGAAGTTGCGCGACAGCCGAAGCAATTAGTTACTGTTGTTTCCCCTTTTAAGTTTATTTTCCCTTTTTTGGTGCATTTTAGGACAAAACGGAATAATAATCTTTATTTGATACAGTTCTTTTCATATATTTTTATGAAATAAAGACAAAAATCGATGAGCACCGTCTGGGGGATTTTGCATTGTTAACCCCGTAATGATGGTTGCACCATAGCGAGCCGTCTGAGTACGAGGAGAAATAAAAATGTTAAAAAACTCGAAACATTATTGTCCATTTCTCATAAAATTTGTCTTATTTTATAGATAAAATTTCATGTTTTAAGTAACTGGAGACCTAAAAAAATCCCTACCTAAATTCTCGAAACATTGAATTGTGCTCGCGTGCCAAACGTATACGTTGAGCTGAACGGGGATCAGTCTTTCTCTCTGTCTCTCCTTCCTTTCCGAAATCAAAACGGCCCCTCGATCGGACATAGTTATTTAGACGCAAGACAAATAATGCTCTGACAACCAAACTAACTTTTCATCAGCATCAGTAAAAATATGTGAATGGGCTTTTAAAAACTAATACTAAAACTGATCTAAAATTGATCTTAGATCGATTTTAAAATTGATTTTGGAAATCAATTTTAAATTAATTTTAAAATCGTAATTGTACCTGTTCTAATTAACCGATTTTAAAATCGGCTCCCGATTTTACCACAATTGGCGATCACCTGCCAATCTTCGATCATGCCCCTTGAAGGAAAAATCGGATATAAAATATCGGAGTAGATCTAGTAAAACCACGGATGGCTGGCTATGCATACCGCTGGATTAAATACGTTCGGACGAGCTGCGGACTGACTGGCACTGTAACGTGGGATCTAACTTGGCTCGACTCACGTTACCTTGCTCCATGCTACCGATACACGCCGTGTCCGACCGTGGCCGGGTCCCGCCTTGGGGCCATTGCATGCAGGCATGCATGTCCGCACATGGGAATGGCGATGTAAAATCGATGTGGCAGATATGGCAAGTTCCGACTCGGAGTCCTCGTATGAAAACAGTAGAAGTCTGGATGTATTCTAGGATATAGTTGAGCCACATGGCTGATTTGCTTGTTTGTTATGTTAAGCAGTAGGCGAGTGCATTTTATTTGAGGCACTTGCCGGCTTAAAACGAAACTAGAATTTCAATTTCATTTTATTTTCCCAGCGTGTTTGTCCCATTGAAGACACCGTTAGAAAAAAAATCGCATCCAAATAAAAAAAATCGCCGAAAATCCAAAACCCGAGTGATTTCGAACGCGACCCGAGTGATTTCGAACGCGAACGCGACCCGAGGGATTATAATAAGCCCCTGACCTTGACATATGTGGTGTAAATATATTTTCCCATGACATGTATTATGCTCAGAATTAGGCAATATGCAATTTGAAAGATAATGGGGAAAATCTGAAAAAATGCGTACAAAACAAATGGAAAGTTGTCCACAAAATCAGTCATTTTGAAGCATGTTTGCCAACTTGAGGATCCCCATAGAAAGTACAACAAGACCTTTACAACGTCCATACCTTGCTTATTTCACAACCGATTTTGATGAAAGTTGTTTTAAATTGTTCCTCTTGTTTTACTCTTTCCAATAAGATTGCTTCACTTCTTGGGTTTTGGTTTCCTTAAAGTGGTCATGCAGCATTGGGTAAAATTTGGGCAATGTCTGGTTGCCATTGATTTGAAGGAACTTGAAACACATCTTCCCAAGTTTGTTGGAGTGCTTCATGAATCATTGTGATTTCAAAAATATGCTCTGAGCCAATGAGATGCAGGAATTTCAGCAGCTTGTAACGGTGGAGGACAAACCTCTTGATAAAGATCTTTGTGAAACACTTCTTCCTTTTAAAGTTCCTTGGAGTGTTGCATACTATCATTGTGATTTAAATAAAATGCTCTGAGCCAATGAGATGCAGGGATTTCAGCAGCTTATAACAGTGGAGGACAATCCACTTGATAGAGATCTTTGTGAAACTCTCATCTCGAGTGCTTCCTGGCAGTGTGCGACAGTGCCATTCATTAGTGTAATTTAAAAAAATTGTCTCAGCCAAGCATATACAGGGAGTTTAGTAGCTTATAACAGATGTTGATGACAATCACTTTTAATAAGTCTTCATAAAATAATTTTTTGGAGTGTTCAACAAAATATTTTATTTCAGAAATTTGCCTTGCCTCCAATCAGATACAAAGAATTCAGTAGCTTATGACAATTGTTGATAACAATCACTTTTAAAAAGTCTTCATGAAAGACTCTTGGGAGTGTCCAACAAAATATTTGAATTTCATAAATTTGCTTACCTCCAATCAGATACAAGGATTTCAGGAGCTTATAACAGTTTTTGATGACAATCGCTTTCTAAATGTCTTTGTGAAACCCTCCCCCATTGTTGCATTCCTTACAGGGTCAGACGGAGGAAGAGACTGCCGATCTTGGATTTGACAAGTTCGCCATCTACAGACCAGGGTAATTACACATGTTTTTCTCATTTTATCGTTTTGAGCCCCGTAACATGAAGGTTAGCGGTTAATCGCTGTAAAATGAAATGGCCTGTCAAGACCATCGTTGTGTGCACATTTTGCTCAGTAGACCAACATACATGTACCTCACCACCAGTAATTGTACGCAAAAGTCGTGGCAAGTCTCTCACTCACATTTCGAGGTCAATATGCCTACCGCTTTTCCAAATATATCGCGTTCGGGGACGGCTGTATTCAGATCCGATCACGACGTTATCGTTCGACTTCTCAGTCAGACATGGCTTTGCCGTAATTTTGATATGGACTGAAGTTAGCAACCAAAAGACTTGCCTTGCCTGCAGCAGCTCACCCGTTACGGCATAAAACCAAGCGTGGGTTCAAATCCCAGTCATGGCATGGTTTCTTTAAGCAATATATTGATCCACAATGTGCCGCTCTCAACCCAGCTAAATGTGCACATGGCAGGAATTTATTCCTTGAAATGTGTGTGCGCTGTCAGTGCGGCCCCCAAGCTAAAGCCAGGGTAATATTATCCAAGTCCTTTTGAGCGCATAGAGATGACAGATGTTAATGTTTTATGCGCTTTGCAAGAACTGTTCATTATTACTATTTTTCTTATTATTATAATTAGAAGTAGTAGTATTAAAAATTGAAATTAAAGGCATATGCTAACGTTGTAGACATGTAATTTAAAAAAATATCAAAGGAGAGATGAAATATGTACATGAATGCCTTTCTGTCAACCTAAAAACTCTAAAACAAAAAAAAAATCGAAAGAAATCCTTTCGATATATGTTATAATTGATGGTTTTGTGTAATTTCTATCGTGCCGATAATAAAAGAACAAATAAGTGTATGGATGAAATTAAGATGGTATTTCCGGTCACTTTATATTTCACTTTTTTGAAGCACTTAATAATGATTTTCGGACGCGATTTTTTTCTGGGCTTCATTTTTGTAACATATCACAGGTGCAGGTGACAAGTGGGACCTCGCAGCTCAAATTTTTTAAAAGTCAAATCAATGTTATCAAATACCTTTAACATTGGTTCATAGATTTCCTAAGAAATTAGTGTTTGTTGTAGCTACATTCCATTATCTTTAAAGGGAAAGTTCACCAACAAAAAGTTTATACTAAAAATAGCAGAAAAAATATAAAAAAGGTTTGAAGGTTTGAGGAAAATCCATCAAGGATTGAAATGTTGTTAGAATTTAAAGTTTTTGATTTGTGACATCATATGTGAGCAGCTTCCCATGTATCCCAAATTTAAGAAATCAGTTAAATGTCATTTCCTAAAAAAAATGAAAATGGGTTTTATTGTACCTTCATTATATCAACAGACAAATTATTTCACACCCGTTCCTAAAAAGAAGAAATTATTTAGTTATCATGAGCCATTGAAAATTTGAATTATGCATTTCATATTTAGGGACAGTGATTTTCCGCGATCGCGGAAAACGGACGGAATTCACGGAAAGGGCCTTTTGAAACGGAAAGTGGCATTTCAAACGGAAAATCACGGAAAGCGTATTTTCCCTCAAAATACACAGAATAGCAACAGAAATTACTCCAATGTCACAACAAAATGAGAATATTAAATGGCCACAAAACCCCAGAAAACACGATCTCACTTCGCTACTATCATGACAATTTCACACATCGTGACTGCACTCGACATCAGCTAGCACACTCCATTATACCCCGTACCCGGCCGGCCGGGTTGGGCTTCACATGCACACATATCGTTCAACTACACGGTCGTGTGTTGCTGCCCTCTACGTTTGAAGATGTACAGCACGATATCGTGCCGTTGACTGGACTGATGATAACGATGTCCAAAAAAACCCAAAATTATCGATGAAATATCATTTCACTGTGAAATAATGCTAATAATGTGAAAGGTGAGGATGTATGCATGCTAAATGGGTTTGTAAAAATATTTTATGCACCCGCATAGATCCGATTAGAACGGATTCTATTGTGTTGTTGGTACAGTAGCAGATACAAATTTTGACCAGTGCGAGTGTAGTACCTGTTGTGATTTTGCTTTTCAATGTGTAAACGGAATTGTCACTTTTCCGTGTGTACAAAGTCTATGGGGAAACGGAATTTCCGTTTTCTGACATGCTGAAACGGAATTTGAGATTTTCTGAAACGGAAAAGGCAATTTTTAAAAACGGAAAATCACTGTCCCTACATATTATATGACGTCACAAATCAAAAAATTGAAATTCAAATAACTTTCTAAATATGTGATGGATTTTCCTTAACCTTCACCAATATTTTTCATTATTTTTCCTAGTACTGTTTCAATAAACTTTTTGTCAGGGTGAACTTGCCCTTTAAAGAAGTTTGCCATGAAAATCAGTATATCTCATTTCCTCTCTTTAACCTACAGAATGCTAATGTGCGATCGAGAAGAATACCGCTTTGGAGAAAGTATCGCACGATTCGTTGGCGCACCATTCGAGTACTTTTCCCCAGGAAAAATCACCAACACAACTCTCTCGGTCGGTCAAGCGATGATCGCAAGAACCGTCAAGCCAGCTGATACGGCTAAGGTTATTGTTGAAGGGAAGGAAATCTACCGGGCTTCGAAAGAAGTCACTGGCTAAGAATTTACATTTTATTCAATACCGAAGTGATGATGTCACAAAAACATTGCTGCGTTCCATCAGTTGTGATACCATATCTCGGTGGAGGATGACAGATATCCACAAACCAATTCAGTGGAAATCGGTCCATTTAGGCGCAAGACCTGGCTGTAACCTGGGGCCCGCCTTACAAAGAGTTACGTTTGATCTCATCGACCTCTGTTATATGGAAATCCATCAATGTCATGATTTTCTACATAAAATTTTCAAAATGTCCTTTGTAAAATAAAGAGAAGCCCATTGAATTTAAAAAAAAAACGTGAAAGTATAAATATACATCATATTTAGACAATTTTGAACAAATATGCATTTTAGATGTTGACGTTGCTGGCTTTCCATAGTTGTGGTTGATCCGATTCGCAATTCTTTCTAAGACGGGAACCAGGCTCCAGGGATGTGGTCAAGGCCAGTACTTCCAAATCACAAGGTCTCTGGAGACTTTGTACACATACATGTAACTCAGCCTGAGGCCAAGACCAAGGCCGGCAAAATGTGGCCTTGAGGCCGGCCTTGAGTACCGGACCATTCTGATAAATAGCTACTTTACTAGCCCTATTGCAATTGAGTACAGTACACTGATTTAATTTATGGCGTGTTGCAAGAAATTTGCGATCAATTGCAAGTCTATTTTCGGTCCCTAAATCAATCATATCTCGTGCAATTAATTGTAACTTTCTCTTCAAGGGGGAGTGAACTGTGTGTTGTCTCTCATTGACTGTGTGTTATAAATACATAGTCTTAAAATATACGTTTTCAGATATCTACTAATACTACAGAGAATAAATTGACCTATAATTGTATTTGTATAGGGAAGCTATAATGTTTTGAGAGGAAAAGTAATTGTTTTGCTACTTGGTAACATAATTATTGTGGTATAAATGTATTGAGTAGTTCATTATCATGTTATCATTCAAGTGGGTCTATATTACTAGACTACACTAGCAGTATGGGTCAGGAACCTGGCCAGGTATGAGTAGTTGAGGACTCGAGATGGCACTATTGGTTCGTGCCTGTTTTAATTTCTGGTTTCATGATCGATATTCTGCTTCTTGAAAAAAGGAGTGTAATCTGATTTGCTACATTTAAAATTGATCTATCAATTGTATAATTGCAACAGAATATTTGCAATTGATTGCAAATATTTTCTGCCCCCCCCCCCTTAGGCTAATAGGAAACATGGGCCTTAGAGCAGAAGATTATCCTTTGTTCATGGAGGTGACATCTATTGTTGCATCCCCCCCCCCCAAAAAAAAAAGGGAATCCTCTGTGCTAAAGCCCATGATAGGTAATCATTTGGCCATACCTGAGGCCAACATGGACCAATTCACATCAAATTTGGTGTCTGGAGAGATGTTACTTCATGTTGTACAAAACAGTAAAGATTAAGCTAAAATCTTACCTCCATAACTCGTTTTATCAACGATTTTCTGTTACTTGTTATTTTGTTTGCCCCCCCCCCCCCTTTCACTTGTGCGGCTTGAGCATCTCTTACAAAATGGATATCGCGCCTAACAAATTGCATATATTATTATCATTATTGTACCAGCATACGGTCATGGACGTGCTGAAATGTGCAAAAGCAAATTTATGACATCATGCTTTGGTACTCTCTTGAGGAAACATTGATCATCATCATTCCAATATTTATAGGGTGGTATACTGGTGGCCATGGTTTAATTACATGGGGGTTAACCATAACACGACTGTTATGGAGTGCCATTTGTCTGACCTATATGAATGCAATTAGGACTGTATTTTGCAGTCTGGCCTAAATGATTGCAATTACTTGTATGATTGTATTTATCAGTCTGACGTACCTAGTAGAGGATAGCAATTATGATTGTATTTAGCAGTCTGATGTACCTATGTGATGGCAATTATGATTGTATTTAGCAGTCTGATGTACCTATATGATGGCAATTATGATTGTATTTAGCAGTCTGACGTACCTAGTAGAGGATAGCAATTATGATTGTATTTAGCAGTCTGATGTACCTAGAGGATAGCCAATTATGATTGTATTTAGCAGTCTGATGTACCTCGAGGATAGCCAATTATGATTGTATTTAGCAGTCTGATGTACCTAGAGGATAGCAATTATGATTGTATTTAGAAGTCATGTACCTGGATGATAGCAATTATGATTGTATTTAGCAGTCTGACGTACCTAGAGGATAGCCAATTATGATTGTATTTAGCAGTCTGATGTACCTCGAGGATAGCCAATTATGATTGTATTTAGCAGTCTGATGTACCTAGAGGATAGCAATTATGATTGTATTTATCAGTCTAACGTACCTAGTAGATGATAGCAATTATGATTGTATTTAGCAGTCTGATGTGCCTATATGATGGCAATTATGATTGTATTTAGCAGTCTGACGTACCTAGAGGATAGCCAATTATGATTGTATTTAGCAGTCTGATGTACCTAGAGGATAGCCAATTATGATTGTATTTAGCAGTCTGACGTACCTAGAGGATAGCCAGTTATGATTGTATTTAGCAGTCTGACGTACCTAGAGGATAGCCAATTATGATTGTATTTAGCAGTCTGATGTACCTCGAGGATAGCAATTATGATTGTATTTAGCAGTCTGACGTACCTAGAGGATAGCAATTATGATTGTATTTAGCAGTCTGATGTACCTAGAGGATAGCCAATTATGATTGTATTTAGCAGTCTGACCTAAAGGAATGCAATTATTGTATTTAGCATTCTGACCCAAATGATTGCAATTTTGATTGTATTTAGCACTCTGACCTAAATGATTCCAATTATGATTGTATTTAGCAGTCTGACCTAAAAGAATGCAGTTATGATTGTATTTAGCAGTATGATTGCACTTAGCAGTGTTTTCCTAAATGAATTCAATTATGAATGTATTTACATGTAGCAGTCGACCTAAAGGAATTCAATTATTGTGTTAAGCTTTCTGACGTAAATGATTGCAATTTTGATTGTATTTAGCAGTCTCATCTAAATATTGTAGTTATGTTTGTATTTAGTAGTTTTGATGGTATTGTAATTGTGATGTGTGTTGCTGTACTGTAGTGGTTTAACCCTAAAAAGACTGGGGGGGGCTGATTCAGCCCCCCCTCGACATTTTTCGCGATAAATCTGTAACGCGAAAAGCTGGCGGTGCGCCGTTCCATGACTTTTTTTTTCTAAGTCTTGCGCAACTTTTGAGACCAAATTTGCGACGCCCGGGTACGTGGTTCCGAAATTACGCAACATTTTGTAAGTGCATATCGACCCGAAATTGCTCAAAAACGTGAATTTGTGTACAAATCCAATGCAAATTGTGTTTTTAGCCAAACTTCATAAATGTATCATTATTTTCAATTTTACTAATCAAACTTAATTAATTTCATCTTGTTTATGGTCAGAATAAAGTAGCGGACGATTTCCATTGAAAAAACAATAAAAAACAAAAAGTCGAAAAACAAGGAAATACATAAGAAATTAAAAAAACAATAAAATACATAAGAAAAGAATTGTGATATTTATTTTTTTTTTAAGTACATTTTGATCAGAATCCTTCAAAGAGTCTGTGAATAAAAAATGAGCACTTTAGAGGCCTTACTTAGTTAATTAGAGCAAATCTTTGATTTTACGCATAAATTAGCATAATTAATGAATTATGAGATTTTTCGGAAAAATTGATCCTACAGTCTTGGAGATTATGCCATGGGTAATGCACGTGCAAATTTTCGTCGCGATCGCGTGGTCGACGGCCGAGATCATAGGGGGGGGGGGGCTGAATCAGCCCCCCCCCCCCCCCCAGTCTTCTTAGGCATCAAAATAGCCCAGTTTATTTAGGGTTAAATCAGGGACTAAGTTTAAATTGGAGGCTACACTTTACTTTAGCCCTGGGGAGATATTTTACTTTATATTATATTCAACTACATTGTCAGCTTGAATTAAATTGATTTCATAATTCGATCTTGTAGACCTGACTAAATTAGACTATAATCACCGTTAATTTGATCCAGATATAACTGAAATATATTTTTAATCTTGTTTCTCTTGATGATTGTGTGATCCATTTGAGTTAATTACTGCAACAATGATGGAAGCTTTCTGTTATTTTACGCCTAGCTTGTCGGCGTGAGAGCATCGGAGCCTTATCACCGAGTTTGACTATTACATTGAATCCTCTCGGACAAAACAAAATTTATGGCAAAGCAAAATATCTCCAGTCGGGAGACTTAGAATTAGATCTGGCAAAACATCCTAAGCTAAAGTCCGGCCAGACCATAATTTGAATCAAACTGGAATATTGCAGAATGCAGTTTTTCTGATTTTTTTAAAATTAATTTCACAACTGAAATTCGGAGCGATGAAAATACTTAAAGAAATCTTAATATTTTGCTAGATAAAGGCAAAGGGACATGCCCTAAGAATTTCAGGAAATTGTCATGTTTTTGCGAAGTAACTGTCATGGCAATTTTGAGGTGGGTGGTATCTACTATACGTCTATTTTTATGGGACACTGTGTTTATAAGAATAATTATGTAGTTGATTTGTATTTATTTCTGTATTTGGTTTTACTTGTAATATATATGTATGTTCCTTTGTGTACTTATACATCTCTATTGAAGCCATGTGAATTATTGTATCTATTTGTCAATTCAATGCAGTTTGAATTCTGTTTATTTTTTTTCTTCAAAATCTCTTTGATAAATGTGAACTAAACCATTTGAAATTGCCAAATTCTTTACAAACAATCCATAGTTATTTTACAATAATAATAATAATCAAAGATTTGTATAGCGCACATATCTGTCAATGACACTCAAGGCGCACAATCAACTACTTATATAAAATAGAAATAAAATTAATAAATACACAAAAATTGAACAAACTGACAATGACATACATGTGGACAGTAATGAAGTTCTCGAACACTAAGTAAGGACAAATGAATATATATATATATATAAAGAAATAGACTTTATCAAACAATAGTAAACCCCAAAAAATATTAATTTAAAAACTTGTTTCTACACAGATGTTGATTGCTGCATACAATTACCCTACACTGCTATTGATATATTGGTATTCTTATATTTTGTTAGACAGTGGTGTAATTTCCATTCCAAAGAAAGATGATTACTGTTAAATTTTTATATGATTATAAAACTGCCGTGAAATCCAAAATAATGACGGGTAATGATGGAGGTACTTCATTTAAATAAAGTTCCTGCGGGTGATTATTGCAGCTAATTTATTTTATTTTATTTTTTTCTTGGGGTGGTTTTCATGAAATAAATAGTCAAGTGATTTTCAGAGACGATTGTTGAAATTTTTGAATCCTGGAATCTGATTGGCTTAAAGCAAACTAGTCAAGAGAAAATCACTGACTATTCATTCCGTGAAAGGGTCCCCCAGTGATGTCTATTTCATTAATCATGTAAACGTTATGTTATTTAATATGCAAGTGATCATTAAATTATATATTGTTAGATTATATTCTATTCTTTCTGATTGAATATCTCTTTGTAATGCTTTCACTAACCATAACTTGCCCGGGTTTGGGGAGGTTGTTTGGGGGAGGGAGGGGTGGGTGACTGTACAGGCTGTCTCCATCTCTGAAATGGGGGAGGGAGGGGTGGGTGATTGTACAGGCCGTCTCCATCTCTGAAATGGGGGAGGGAGGGGTGGGTGATTGTACTGGCCGTCTCCATCTCTGAAATGGGGGAGGGAGGGGTGGGTGATTGTACAGGCCGTCTCCATCTCTGAAATGGGGGAGGGAGGGGTGGGTGATTGTACAGGCCGTCTCCATCTCTGAAATGGGGGAGGGAGGGGTGGGTGATTGTACAGGCCGTCTCCATCTCTGAAATGGGGGAGGGAGGGGTGGGTGATTGTACAGGCCGTCTCCATCTCTGAAATGGGGGAGGGAGGGGTGGGTGATTGTACAGGCCGTCTCCATCTCTGAAATGGGGGAGGGAGGGGTGGGTGATTGTACAGGCCGTCTCCATCTCTGAAATGGGGGAGGGAGGGGTGGGTGATTGTACTGGCCGTCTCCATCTCTGAAATGGGGGAGGGAGGGGTGGGTGATTGTACAGGCCGTCTCCATCTCTGAAATGGGGGAGGGAGGGGTGGGTGATTGTACAGGCCGTCTCCATCTCTGAAATGGGGGAGGGAGGGGTGGGTGATTGTACAGGCCGTCTCCATCTCTGAAATGGGGGAGGGAGGGGTGGGTGATTGTACTGGCCGTCTCCATCTCTGAAATGGGGAGGGAGGGGTGGGTGATTGTACAGGCTGTCTCCATCTCTGAAATGGGGGAGGGAGGGGTGGGTGATTGTACAGGCCGTCTCCATCTCTGAAATGGGGGAGGGAGGGGTGGGTGATTGTACTGGCCGTCTCCATCTCTGAAATGGGGGGGGGGGGGGGAGTAGGCTATTTTCCCATCCCTCGGATTTTCGCCAGTAGTAAAATAATACAAACTGCCATATATTCACTCTAATATATCCCATTTCATATTGTTCTTTTGCATGGCCCTTTGAAAACAGTCTATGAGCTGAATAAAGCTTTTATCAACACAAGATCTCTCGCCAAAGTTAGGGGGAACCAGGGGGTGGGAAATTTGACAAGCAATAAGGTTATCACCCCAGGTCATCTCGTCCAAAATGCATGTTTTATTTCGATTTTGAATGATGTATCTCCATCACAAAAGACCAAAAATAGTAGGGGGGACATTTGATAGTGTCCCCCTACTATTTTGGGTCCCCCTGGGATTTCCGCCCATTTATCAACAACAAATAAATGAATCAAATCGAAGAAGATTTAACGATATTAGAATTCGGATTAAACAAAACAAAAAACGTTCATACATTTTCAAACTTTTGGGACTTGGGAAATTCTCCCCCACCCTCTCTCTCTCCCTGCCTTTCTATTTCTCTTTCTTCCTCTCTGTCACCCTGTATCTCCCTATCTGCGCTTCTCTTTCGTTTGTTTTGTGTGTGTTTATATCTACCCCTCCCTCTCATTCTCATCACCTGTTTGCTGTTATTCGTTTCCCTCCAACTTTCTTCTTTCGCATGACGCACCCCCAGATATTAGAATAACACTTTCAAATAATTACATAAAGAAACTAAAAGTCAATTTTTTTTATATTTCGTTTCATTTTTACATCATTCTCGGTATCAGAAGAAAAGAAATTAATGAGTCTATATCGATCGTCTATGGAAGTAGAATTTCAAATCAGCCAAATGAGACAACTAAATTATGTTATTGTAAATTTTATTTTGTTTTGTTAAACGGGTCCTATAAATAGGGGGTAGATGTTAATGCTCAAATCGTTTTCCAAATAACTTAAAGATAACATGTAATACTCTTTCTTCCGTCTGAAGAGTTAAACCGATCTTGGCTACATGAAATTAATAGTCGAAAACCAATTGTTAAAGGAGAATGAAACCTTTAGAACAAGATAGCTTGTTTGATAAGAGAAAAATCAAAGAAACAGATCAACGAAAGTTTGAGAGGAATTGGACAAAAAATGAGAAAGTTATGGGCATTTGAATATTGCGAGCACTAATGCTATGGAGATCCTCACATTGGCAATGCGAAAAAGATGTGTGATGTCACTTGTGAACAACTCTCCCCATTACATTAAAATGTATTTCACTGAAATTGCCTCTTTTATCACATCTATCAGTAGATCATATATATTCTTTATATATGAGCGCATGTAATACAGATTTTTTTTAAAATACATTATGGATAAAGAGTTTGTATCACCAAAAGAAAAAGCAAAACGAGACATTTTGGGGGTATTTTATAGTCCATCAAAGGGAAAGTTGTTCACATGTGACATCACAGATCCTTGTCGCATTGCCAATGTGAGGATCTCCATAGCATTATAGTGATTGCAATATTCAAATGCTCATAACTTTCTCATTGTTTGTCCCATTTCTCTCAAACTTTCGTTGATCTGTTTCTTTTATACCCCTTTCATAAACCCAATAAAACCCAATTATGCCGCTAATAGCAGCATAATTTGGTCGTAAAATCAGAGGAGGGCAAGAGTTATCCGCATTATTCTGATGCTGCTATTATCCGCATAATAGCGGCATCGGGACAAGATTTTGAGTTTATGAACGTATTTCCAAATAATGCGGATAATTGCCATGCATGGTGCGGTCACAAGGTCACCCTTTTCCAACACAACCGCATCGGAGGGGGCGTGTCCAGTTGTCATGACGATTATCCGCCTTTTTCAGGACGGGCGCTCGTAAAAATAATGCGGATAATTTTCGGAGTTTGTGAACGCAATTTTTATTGAATTATCCGCATTACTCTTAGGCGGCTAATTGGAGGATAGGTTTTATTGGGTTTATGAAAGGGGTATTATTTTTCCGTTTTGACACAAGCCTACTTATTCCAAAGGTTTCATTCCCCTGAAGACTCATTCGATTTTAGAATATCAAACGGCGCTTGAATAGAGAGTAAATTAAGAGGGGGAGGGGGGGGGGGAGAATGATACTCGGTTGTCTTTAGGCAACCGTGGGAATTTCCCGGAGAATTCCATCTTCTTGCTTTTCGAAACGCTTTTCACCCCAGCACTCGAGCATGTTTTCGCTGCTGCCAGGATTGAAGTATTCCGGAGTGCATTGTCCACAGTTGAACATCCTGCATATGGCGGCTTCATGTGCCCCGGTTTCACATACGTTACTCTGGCACTCATCTTCACAGTCCTGCTCGGCGTGACCATCCGGACAGGTATCTATTATGGGGAGTAGAAATAGAAACAATGGCATCATTCGGACTCAATTCGCTCAGAGTTTATCTCTTTACTCAAGGAATCTCTGAAAGACTACCCAGATGTGCTCAGCAAACCACTGACGGATCTGGGAGCCGGGGGGGGGGGGCGCAAAACCGGCCCATGCCCCCCTTGAGAAGCACAATTATAATGTGTAATGTAAAATGCCGTTAAAGCAGAAGTGTGCCCCCCAACCCCTTTGAAAGTGAAGATCTTTTTTTTTTTGCTTGTCAATTTTTTTCGTGGACGAAATATCCTAATTTTTTGGTTAAAAACTTTTTTTTGGTCAAATTAATTGCTTAATTAATTTTTTGTCAATATAATTGAATAGATAAATAAATAATAACTTATTCTAACATAAATGGGATTATTTTAATGCAATGCTTTGTTCCATAATATCTCATTAATAAATCGAGGAAAACATCTTCATGATGTTCAGTAAAAACAAATATAAACAGTTCTCTATTGCCATCTTACCCAAATTATTAGACATTCAGACTTGAAAATAGAACATTCTAGCTATTAGATAAGTAATGCCAGCGTAAATCGTGAGTTGAAATCATTTATACAGTGCGTATCAAAATAAAGTTTACACTTTGAAAAAGACCTGGGAAATAAAAAATATACAACATGTGGGTAATTTTTTCACATATAATCTTAGGTTTGGGTCTCATTTATCAAATGAAAGTAAATGTTTTGACAGAATGTTACACTTGAGTGAGCACTGTCCATTTTTGTAAAGGTCGCAGAAATCTGTTTGCGCAGAAATGCTCGTTTTCACGCTGTGTCAAGGGAAAGGGCAAAATCAAACTTACCCTGCAAAACATTTATTATACATTTCCCTTGCACTTTTAGTCAATTGAAATAAAACGGATACATTCAAGCATGTTGTAACAATTTTGCCACCAAAATTGAAATTTCAACACTTAGTATGCACAACCTTTACCATTTTCGTGCCAGCTTGATCTGAGGACATAATTGAATCTGAACAAAAGTTTATATCAGACATCTCCAGCATTATCATTTAAAGTGGGTTTACATTTCATTTTTCATTTAATTCCTGTTTCTCCACACTTTTCCCAAGCTTGACAATGATTAACAAAATAAAAATCAAGCCTATAAGCCATTTCATGTAAATCACAGCTCAGTGTAAGGCAAATATCTTCACGATAGTCTCAGTGTGCGTGTAGGGGAGTGGGGTGGGGCGCAATGCACTCTTCGAAGTGTTTTGGGCAAGGAAACAAGTTAAAAAAGGTAAAAGATATCTTCAAATCAATTTTACTAGCTAAATTCCACATGTTCTTCATGATTAAGGTCTACTTTTATTCACATAACTATTTCAGAGGTCTGCGCAAATCATTTTTCACTAACATTTCAAAAGTAAGTGGTGCTCACTCAAGCGGAAATATTTTTCGACACTTATATCGTCATTTGTTTAAATGGATCTGTACCAATGTTAAAATGTGGAAAAATCTTCAGAATATCACACAGGGGCCGCAGAACGGTTTTAAAAGTGTGGGGGGAGGGGGGTTAAGCCAAAAGTGGGGGAGGGGGGCTGAGCCAAAAGTGTGGGGGGGCTGACCATGCTAAAAATCACAATCATATGGTAATTTTTACGTTTTTGGAAAAAAGTGGGGGGCCGAAGCACCCCCCCCCCCAGCCCCGCCCGGTTCCGCGGCCCCTGTCACAAATGTATAAATTTGCAGGATTTTTTCTAAGTGTAAACTTTTTTTGATACGCACTGTATATTGATATTGACCAAAGAAAATAACAATTAAAGGACTGCTCGTATAAAATCCATGGGCAGAATACGTATTTCACTCGTTAAATTGCCAATTCGTCTATACTGTCAACTTGTCCACTTACCACATGGTCTAATTACCTTTAGTTTAATGCCATTCCATCCATCAACATTTCGTCCAACAACCATTTGGTCCAATGTCCAATAACCATTTGGTCCAATCATCACTTCGTCTAATCACCATTTCGTCTATGACCATTTAGTCTCATAACCAATTGGTCTTAATATCCATTTCATTTCCATTCATTTTGCACAATTAACACTTAGTCTGATAAGACCAAATGGTATTTGGACTAAATGGATATTGGACCAACTGGTTATTAGAAGAAATGGTGAGTGGACGAATTGGCAATTATACGATGTGGATAGTGGACAAACTGATTGTAGACCAAACTATTGTAGACGAGTTGGCAATAAGACGTATTATTGGCATTAGACGAATTGGTAAAACACATTTTACTCAACAAAATAGGCCTGTAAATAAAAAGTGCGAACACAGTAAAAAAAATATATCCCGCTGTTTAAACCCGTCACTCTAACAAAAAGTTGTTTAAACTTTTACACAATTGTTTCCATTTTTTTAAATCCTTTAAACTTTTTCGACATCTTGTCAAGAAAGATTAAACAACTTGTTTCAAACTTTAAACAATTGCTGTTAGAGTGACAGGCTTAAACAACCTGCTTGAATTTTTAAACAGCGTTTTTACAATGAAGCGACAATTCATCTTACCACAATCGATCACCTCTCCATTAAAATACCATTCGACACGGTTTGTACCCAAGTTCATCTTACACTCGGCATGAATATTAAACCGGCAAATTTCCAATCTGCACGGATCAAAGCAGTCTTCCAATGCTGCAAAATAATACATACGGTAAGCTTTATTTTTGTTGTTGTTGTTGATTATTATTATTATTAAAATCATTGATATTTTTTGTTTATGTTCTTATGATATTTATTCAATAAAACACATGAAAAAAAGAGACTTAATTATTCAAATCACACAAAAATGCATACGGTAAGTCATATATAGATTTATGTCCGAAACATTTGGGAATTCGATGGAAAAAAACTAAAACAAACAAACAAACAGACGTTACTCTGATTTTACCAACGTACAGTATTGTACATATGTTGGAGTACTGAAAGCCGGGCTTTATAATTTTGAGCATCCCTTTGAACTATGGCTAATTTTAAAAACATCTATGCATGGGGATACAATATCACGAGAATCAAGGATTAGACATACATGTACATGTCTGAGGGTCCAAGGTAATCGAAGTAGTCAACCTTTGTTACAAAACTGATACAAAATTCAATATAGAAATGCAATTTTACAGAACATTGTTTTCAGAAAGAACTTGGCGTTTGCTGTCTTATCAAAATAAACCCACCACCCATGCAAAAAAAAAGAAGAAAAAAAAAGCGTGAAACAGATTTGTAATATTCATATCGTCAGTCATGTAGGAAGATGTTTGAGGGAGGGTGGATGTGTGTGTGGGGGGTGTATGTGAGTCAAACTTACCGACATCTTCCTCAGAAACGATCCTACTCATCGCCACACCCACGATAGCGACGAGAACGAAAAAGGAAATGATGGTTTTCGAAATCATGATGATGTGAGTCTAAAAGATTATTAAAAGAAAATGATATATATATATATATATAAATATGGCATAAATATCAAACATACAAGCATTTAGAAAAAAGGGAATTACTTGTCAATTATTTCAAAAGTAAAATAGAACGCTTCTGTGTGTCAGTCAGGAGCCCAGCGCGATTTTGAGCGTTAGTTACTCATTTCCTACTTTTTTTTAAAAAGTTTGAGCTTAATTGCGTGCACGTCTTTTAAACTTTTTAGCATAAACGTATAATGTAAGGAAAGAAAGATCATGTTTCATATGTCAATTTCACAACATGAAGTAAGATTTGCACAGCAATTTCCGTTACGTAAACCAGACATTCCATCTAAATCCAATATTTGGTAACCTTTATTTTTAAAGTATATATAAAAAGTACAGTGACGCTCTGTAATATCATACCACAATCGTGAGAAAAGAATGTGTTTACCATTGAATGCAAAGTTTATTGAAAACTGCTCTAAATTTATTAAGATTCCTCATTTAAATCATTTCTAGATATACCGTGTTTTTGTTTTCGATTTTTTTTGTATATTACAAACATCGAACTTTTATATTCCTTGATTTTTATTTGGGGAAAACTTCTATAAATGGTAAATGGTGGTGATTTTTTTAACCTGGTTGCTAAGCATGAATGTTTAGAAGCAAGCAACCAGAGGACCGACGTCATAAAGTCCTCTCCGATGGGCCTGGTAATGAGGATTAATGCCTTGCCAAAGGGCACTAGCGCATCAAGTGCATGCGCGTATCCAGGGGGTGCTTTCACCGCCCCCCCCCCCCCCGGGTAGGTGAAAAAGGGGGCGCGTAAAAAGAGGAAGAAAAGAGAGGGAAAGACAAGGGGAGAAAAAAGGAGGGAAAGAAGAAAAACAGGGGGAAAAGAAAGAGAGAAGGGGGAAACAAAAATAAGGAAGGGGAGCCGAATTGATGTTCAACTTGGGTGAGGGGAGGGGGCGCCGAATCGATGTCTGACCTAGGGGGGGGGGGCGCCAAATTGAAGTTCGATATAGGGGGCGCCCAATTCATGTTCAACCTAGGGGGCGCCCGCACCACGTCATTGTGAAGTTTATGTTGCTTGTGCGGTGTTCCCACAAAGTTTATTCTGCACGCAGTAGCGGTCCATGCTGCGTCGAAACGGTTCCCGCTACGTTCCGAATTATCTAGCAGAGTACGCGACTTGTTGTACCTCGTCAAAGAAAAATTGCCATGACGCAGTGGGAACTGCTACAGCGTACTGTAGCAAGAACTCCCGCAAGATCTATTATTGACGTGGCATAGTCTGCATGATCTCTGGAGACCCATTTTCCGATACGTGGACTTTGAACATGTCCAAAGTCCACGTAGCGAGGTCGCCGTTTTAACATTTATTGACGCACTGCAGTAAGATCGACCTACTAACAACTCTATCGACGTAGCATATATAAACGAAGCGGACACGGAAAGAACGTGGCAACAACTCTGTCCATGTCTACTGTAACATACTACGCGACCACCACACACGCCCAATTGTCGCTACGTCCAAGCAGACGAATGTACAGGTCCATAATCTGCTGGATGTAGTCAGGAACGTAGCGGGAACCGTTTTGACGCAGGATGGGCAGCTTCTGCACGCAAAATAGACCTAGTGGTAACTTCACAAGGACGTGGCGCGGACGTAGCATGCACTTGACAATTTCACAATTGTTTTAGAAAATCAAATGAAGTTGGTGATGACGCTTCATAGGTTTTCTTCGGAATTTCAGCAACGTATCAGGAACATCACCTGGATGTATTAGATCTAATACATCCAGGTGATGTTCCTGATACGTTGCTGAAATTCCGAAGAAGACAACTGAATACGCGTGGCGGCCGCGCAGAAGACAGAGTTGTTGCTACGTCTTTCTGTTCAAAGTGCAAGTCTCTGGAGATCATGCAGACTATTATGTCAATAACATAGGAGCCCCGAATTGATGTTCTACCTAGGGACGCCGAGTTTATGTCCGACCTAGGGGGGGGGGGGGGCGCCGAATCACTGACCTAGGGGGCGCCGAATTCAAATTCGACATATGGGGGGGGGGCGAATTAAAATTCGACATAAGGACGCCGAATTGATCTTCAACCTAGGATGGCGCCGAATTGATGTTTGACATAGCGGCGCTAAATTGAAGTTCGATACAGGGGCGCCGAATTTATTTTCGACCTAGGGGCACTGCATTGATGTCCGACCTAGAGGGCACCGAATCGATGTTCGACATAGGTGCACCGAATTGATATTCAACCTAAGGGGGGGGGAACCGAATTTATGTTTTACCGTCTTTCCGTTCAAAGTGCAAGTCTCGGATAATATGTCTCCCGAGATCATGCACACCAGATAAAGTTTCCGCTACGTTCTTGAAGTTCAGAAGCAAACCAACGTGGCACCAGCTTCGTTTATGCCCCATTACACCGGAGGAAGTTTCCGCTACGTCCTTGAAATTCCGAAAAAAATGCCACGGACGTAGCGATAACTTCCTTGTTTTCGAAAAATATGAAATCGTCCCGTGCATGCTACGTCCTTGATACGTTCATTGCGCGTTAGTGGTGTTCTTTCCGTGTCCGCTACGTCTATGTTACGTCGATGGAGCTTTTAGTACGCGATAAGTAGGTCCTTAGTGCGTCAGTACTACGCACTGCTCAGACGGCGCTCCCGCTACGTGGACTTTGGACATGTTCAAAGTCCACGTAGCGGAAAATTTGTCTCCGGAGATCATGCAGACTATGCCACGTCAATAACAGTTCTCGCTACGCTTTCAGCTAGTACGCTGCAGCAGTTCCCACTGCGTCATGGCCATTTTTCTTTGACGTATCGAGAACTGCATGGACGTAGCGTTGGTGTAATGGGGGTACGCTCTCGGTATACGCTGTAGCAGTTCCCACTGCGTCATGGTAATTTTCGTTGACGTAGCGAGAACTGCATGGAAGTAGCGTTGGTATAGAGGGGGTTAAGAGAAGAGGCTTACCTATGGATTCTGAATCTCAATCTGACTGGATTCTCGAGATCTCGTAAGTAGAATGCTCTAACCTGGATAATAATAAAACTGCTCTTGTTCCGATGAAAGTTTTCCAGCGGAATGATTTCATACACTCTTGATGCCTAGATTTATAAACAATCGCTCCTATATTTTTTATGGAGGAGGTCGCATAAGATTCAATCAAAAGCAATACATTGAATTTTTAGTAGGCCTATTTCAACCTTGAAAGTACCAATAAAACGAGATTGATATAGTTTAAGGCAAGGTCATAATCAGATGAGTTTTTTGTGGACCGTATGTTTGCTTCCCTGATTATACTGAAATAGTTTGCCTTGAAACCTTTTGCAAAACCAAAGTTTTGCCGGGTATTTTGGCTCATAGTGCGACCGCCTCATGAACGGGATGCAGTGGGTTAGCGCAGCTACTATATCAATATACTCTTCTGCGCTTAACATTTGGTCTAAAAATAATTACCCTGGCTGTAGTAGCCGAGCCACCATTCAGGCGCTCAAGCATTCGAGGAATTTCTTCCTACCGGGTAACCATGCACCTCACCTGGATTGAGTGCAGCACAATGTGGGTAAATTCTTGCTGAAGGAAAACACGCCATGGTTAGGAATCGAACCCACGTCCCTCATATTGAAAGACGAGAGTCGTAACCTCAAGGCCACGTAGGACGCCCCCGCAAATTGTGCATTTCTGATAGGGAAATTTAGAAATTAGATACGCAATTTTTCGTAGATTTTCTCCATATTTTCAACCCCCAAACCCAGCAAACAAATAAACAACCCCCCCCCCTTAAAAATAATGTGTGTGTGTTTTCAACAATTCAGGGGCAACTATAGCCCTACCCCCTCCCCCTCGCTGCATACGGTCATAGAATAACGCGGCATTTTTCACCCATTTAGTTCGGTGGCGTTGAGAAGACGATGATTGAGCTGGGTCAGGAGGAGAGGACGACAAAGAAGAGGAAGAAGAAGGAGAAGAAAAAGAAGAGGAAGAAGAAGGAAGAAAAAAAAAAAAGAGGAAGAAGTAGGAAGAAGAAGAAGAAGAAGAGGAAGAAGAAGAAGGAGAAGGATGAGGAGTAGCGGAAGGAGGAGGATGGATTAAGCGAAGGAGGAGGCAGGAGGAGGAGAATTAAGAAGGATGGAGGAGCAGGATGAAATAGGAGGATGAAGGAAGAGACGGAAGAGGATGGGGAGGTCGGAGGAGGAAGGGGATCCGGGGGGGGGCACTTCAATTGACGAGTGGATACCATGCGCGACCATGGGGTCTCGAAAAGCACCCTAAACACGTATTTTCCGTGAATTGACCCCTAAACAAGTACAGCGATATTTTTATTGTTATGTCACGGACGTCGGTCGTCGGTTTTACCTTTACCTACATCATTGGGTTTAGTACAGCCCCACGTACCTCCCACATCTCGCGCAAATCGTCTACTCTAAACACGTAGTATTGACTCTTGGGGCAAACAGTACAGCCTTTATAAAACATGTTTTTACACCCTCGCAAATTTGACCCTAAACACGTAGTTTTCCTAACGAAATAGATACCCTTTTTTCATTATTTTAGTGTTTTTGATACCCTTATTACGTTACGTACGTAGCGTGCCCTATTTTGAAAAAACACACACAATTTTTACGTGTTTTTTGGTCGCGCATGGTATCCACTCGTCAAGGTAAGTTGCCCCCCCCCTCGGGAGGGGGATGGAGGAGGAGAAGGGGGATGGAGGAGGATGGAGGAGGAGGGGGGAGGAATCGATGAGTAGAATCAGAGAGCAAGAGTAGAAGATAGGAGTACGAGGAGGATATGAACAAGAAACAATATTAAGTATATTTTCCATCGGACACGACATTGAATCTTATTTCTTCATTGAAACCTGTCGGGTGTAATATTTTTCTACAGCACACCTCCCTCTACATAAAACACACTTTCCATCCTTTTAATGAGATATTCACTCGGCATATACCTTTCCGACCCCCTTCCCTATTATATTATTTTTCTTTACGTATTATACACCTTTTTTTTATATTTTTAATGATTTGACCATGGAGGTAGAATTTGACCAAGGCAAGGTCAAATTATTATTTTCCATACACATGCGGTTGGTGGGCCGTATGTTTCCGAAATATTTAAATGAATATATATTTTCCCGTGCACGTACTGAAAATAGTTCGCCTTGAAACTTTCTACAGGACGTAAGTTTTCGTAAATTATTTTGATAATCTTTCTATACCATGTATACTCGACCAATTCACCAATACATGAAAAAATAATGGAAAAAACAATCGTCTAGACTGCGTGTTTACTATTGTTTACTCTCCTAACATGTTTTTATAGTGAGATATGATAAATTATGATCTGGTATAGAATGATACATTTTTATGCAAACGTATAGAGGCAAAATTCTTTATTGAAAATCAATATAAAACATAAATCAAGTTGAGTTTTTAAATGGGTAACAATAATGGAAATGTGCTGAAGAAGAAGAAGAAAAAGAAGAAGAAGGAGAAGAAGAAGAAGAAAGGGGCGGGGATGAGGAGAATGGAATAGGAGTAGGAGGATAAGGAAGAGGATGGAGGAGGAAGATTTAGGAGGATGGAGGGGGTGGAGGGGGATGTAAGAGGAGGAGGATGGATGATGGATGTTGACTTGTTATGATTTTATTTATTTGATTTAAGTGAAATAAATTAAATGTAATGAAAGCAAGAGGAGGATGAACAAGTATATTTTCCATCTTACATGACATTGGGGATTTCAAGTTCAGTGTTGACATATTGAATTGAATTGAATTTCCACAATCAAAATAAAAGTGTACAAAGTAAGCATACTATAATGCAGTGGAGGGGATAACAAAAGTAAAATTACTTATCTAGGTTATCCCCTTTGTCAGAAGCTTATTCAAACTCCCCTTTACTAGCCAGTGGAAGAGCCTACTTGGTTGAGTAACTCCTTAATTTGTTTATGAATAGACCAAACCTGACTGCTAGAGTAGGCAACCCCTCACTGTGTTTGATAGCTATTGTGTGTGTGCACTGCATAGGGCAATGCAAGCAAATGTTCAGCAGACTGCAGATAAGCAAGCATAGGGTGCAGCAGCACCTTTCAGCAGCTCCTTGGCTGGGAAAGCCAGCACTTTGGTGCCACGCCTTTGATATTTGGAGTGGCATGTAAGCCAACAGTGGTTGGTTCACTGGTTGGAATTCAAGGTCCAGACTGTAAGTTGATGTTTTATTTTACCATATAATTATGGAAGGCTTTGATAACATTTAGAAACTGTTATGTTAATTTGTATTACAATTGAACATGACGAAGGATAATTATGCTATTTAAAGACTAAGATATAAGACATACATGTAAAGATATCGGATATTATATTTATGTCATACACTTTATGATACATTTTATGCCTTAGACACGTCATGAAATGATTGTTTTAGGAAGTGACTTAACTGTCCAATATTTTTAACTTGAAAGCTATTTTGTCATTTATCAAGACAATTAGTCTATTTACTACAAATGTTAAACACTTGTCAACTAAGGAGAGTGGAGATTTTTATATGACGCTTTGTTAGGATTAATGTTTCACTTGTTCAGAGTTAGGACACTGCTATTAGGTACTCGAAAGCAAGTATAGAAAGTTCAGTGACCTGCTTGAATGTACTCTGCATTTACTTTATTATAAGCCATTTGAATAACAGAAATGATATGGACTGTAGGCTGTTAATCCTTGCGTATTCTCTTCCAGACGGCCGTTTTTCTCCATGGTTTATCCACGTCTTTTGACGTTCCGTGTCTCCATGTATCGCCAAAGTTCTCCTCGTTTAGCTACGTCCTACGTCTTGTGACGTTCACGGCCTCTTCGACGTCTTACGACGTTCTACGATTGCTACGTTATCCACGGGAAAGTCCCGAGATCTAGGTTATCCGGTTTCTTCTAGTTTGGCAAGTTCATCGCATTCGCGAGTTCATCCTCATATCGTCTTCCGTTCGGCACTGCTCATCCATTTGCGTCTGACACCGGGTGATGAGTGAAGACTTGAGAAACTGAACTTTCCCCATAATATAAAGTCGGTATATGTATAGTATATACATTGTTTTCATAAACACACACAGAGTTTATGCTCTTTCCTTTGAATAGGAATAGCAGGTCACAATACTTAGTTTATTTACATTATACTAATTTGAATTGAGACAGATTGTTCCAAAACTTATTGATACTGGTTTATTGAACTTTATGTTTTGACAGCTTGTGAGCCTCGATAATGGCAATATTGATATATATAATAAATTAATTTTGATTGAAAGGTACAATTTTATCTTATAGTTTAATTCTTGGGTGGTCAAACAACCTGTTTAGACTAATAAGTCAAGTTCACATCAAACACAATGTGACACCCTTATAAAACAACAAGTACACTATTAGTGTGGTGTTAAGTCATTTTTTTTTTACACAAGATGAAGATGGTCCTGAAAAGTCACTCAATAGTTTTTGAGATGTCAATAATGTGATCTGGATCAGTTTTACAAACTCAGAATAGATTTTGAAGCTAGGGTAATCAATCCAAATTCCAACACTAACACAAACACCAATGCCAACACCGGACTTGAAGTCACCCACCCATTGATTCTTATTTCTGCATTGAAACCTGTAGGGTGTAATATTTTTCTACACAACATCCCTCTACAGTGCGTCCCAAAAAAAACTATACACTTTTGAAATGGCTGCCAAATAAAAAATATAAAATTTTGGGGAAAAAGACTTACATATATGGAAAGCCAATAAAGTCAACTTTCAAATGACACCAAAAAATTGGAAAACTGTTCATGCTTGAGCGAGCACTGCCCACTGAAACAAAGGGTATGAAAATTAGGGTGGGCTGGAATTAGCCTTCCAATTTATGACAGTTTTTAAGAGGCAAATCCTTTCGGACTTGCAAAGTTAAGGGCGTTGTGATAAATTAATGATCAACCGTGACCAGTTTTGGTTACTTATGCAAATTTTATAAATTATTAAATTGAACTTTAATGCATGAGTGAACACAAATTACACTTTTGGGGCTGCATTTCAACTTTATCATGTGGATCTCAGCAGTGTGTTCATGATGGGAGTCGGGAGAATAGGGGATGAGATAGGACTTAAGTGGGAGAAGTAGGTTGATGGAATAAGGGTCAACAGAACATTCAGCCCCCACCCCCTCTCTCTTTCCCGCCCTCCCCTCCTGTTGAGAGACTGATGGCTATTGTCATGTACGCGTGAAGTCCAGAGCGGAATGTTGATTTAATGATTAATTCTGAATTGGGGCATCAACTTTTTCCTTTCAATCATTTCATCAACAATTTATCAGTAAATCAACTCTTTCAATGTGCAACGTGATCAATCAAACATTCAGTTTTTTTTTCAATAAATTATTTCATTAATCATCATAATCATTAAATTTCTTGGTAATAATTCAATAAAAAAAGTGACCATCAGCCATCGGTCACTTGGCAGCTTAGTTTTGAATAGGCTACAATCCAGGAAGTGAGACAGAGAGGGGGGCTGGGAAATGGAGGTGGAGAGGGGAGGGTACATAATTATGACTTTTAATTTGTAAAAGGACAAAAAGAAGAGGAATGCCCTTTTAACCAAGTCTTGGCATATCTCGCCCTCTTGCTTGTAACAGGTACCATCACATTACTCTGACTCTCACGAACACACTTCTGAGGTCCACAAGATGAATATGCTACACTAAAATTTCAATTCCTGTTCACTCATGCATTAAATTTCAATTTAGTAACTCGTGAAATTTGCCTAAGAAACCAAAGCTTATCTCACTCATTAATTTAGCTTAGCAAGTTCGCAAGGACTAACCACTCAAAAAAACTGTAAGGCTAATTCCTGCCCAGCCTAGCCGAGCTTAGTGTCCGAGGAGGAGAGAAGCGGGGGGGGGGGGTTGAGATGGAGGGAGGGGTTGCTAAATGTTCTGTTGACCTTTATCCCATCAACGTACTTCACCCACCTAAGTCATATTACCCCCTCTTCTCCTGACTTTCATAAACACATTGTTGAGATCCACATGATAAAGACAAAATGCTGCACTAAAAATTGAAATTCACGATCACTCATGCATTAAATTTCAATGTAATAAATTCAATTTAATAACGCATTAAATTTTCAAAAACAACAAACTGATCACAACTGATCTTTAATTCACCAAATAACCCTCAACTTTGCAAGTACCAAACAAAAAACCTGAAAGAAATTGGAAGGCTAATTCCGGCCCACCCTAATTTTCATACCCTTTGTTTCAGTGGGCAGTGCTCGCTCAAGCATGAATAGTTTTCCAACTTTTTGGTGTCACTTGAAATTTGACTTTATTGGCTTTCCATATCTATGAGTTATTTCCCCCAAAGTGCTATATTTTTTATTTGGCAGCCATTTCAAAAGTGTATAGTTTTTTTTGGGACGCACTGTACATAAAATACACTTTCCATCCTTTTAAATGAGATATTAACTCGGCATATAACTTTCCGATCCCCCTTCCCTGTCATATCATTTTTCTTTACGTATTAATTATGTGTCCAACCAACATTGGGCATTTCCTTTGGACAATTTTATTCATCCTGTGTGATGAAAATTTTGCCCATTCTAAAGTAATTGCTGCTCATTTTTTTTTTTACCTTACTGGACAATATGCTTCCTGCATTGGGTAAGATACTGCTCAAAATTGGTTGGACACATAATTACCTTCGTGATGGATAAAATTTTACCCAATATTTTTTTTTTCATTTTATATACCGGTACTTTTTTTTTCATTTTGAATGATTTTGACCAAGGCAAGGTCGTATTATTTGTTGTCCATACACATGCGGTTGGTGGGCCGTATGTTTCCTGAGTATTTAATGAATATATATTATATTCCCGTACACGTACTGGAAATAGGTTGCCTTGAAACTTTCTACAGGACGTTTTAAAAAAATTGCAGTGGATTATTCGAATAGTCTTTCTTTACTCGACAACTAAATAAAAAAAAAATATCAAGAGAAAAAGCATGGAAATAACAACAGTCGAGACTGCGTGTCTACTATACCCTCTTCTCAGGGGCGTCTACAGGATTTTGCGAAAGGGGGGGCGGGGCACATTTTCCCTCGGAAAAATTTGACAAGCAGAAAAGAAAGGGTTTTAACCAAAAGTAAAGGGGATTTCGTCCATAAAGAATTTTGACAAGCAAAAAGAAAGGGACTTCACTTTTAAAGGGGAGGGGGGAGGGGGACACTTCTGTTTTAACGGCATTTTTACATTACAAATTTTAATTGTGCCTCTCAGGGGGCACGGGCCGGCTGTGCCCCCTCCCCCGGATCCGCCACTGCCTCTTCTCTATTTCTCTATTCTCCTAACATGCTTTATAGTAAGATGGGATTTCCTGACTAAGAATCAATATAAAAGAAAGATAAAGTTGAGTCTCTAAATGGCAACAATAATGGAAATACGCTGAAATTTAGGAACAGGATTCAACACGATATAATGCTTTACTTAACAATGGAAATTAAGGTCAAGTGAGAGGAATAAGAAGGGGTGTTGCTGTAAAAGTGAAAGGATAGTGTCACCTTTAGATCGAGGAGAGAGTAACACATTTCGAAATTAAAAAAAACTGGAAATGAATCAGAAAAAACGAGAAGAAAAGGGAAACATGTGCACATGTCGTCGGCGGTCATCCGAACCGTGGTATCAGTCAATTTTGGTAATTAAAAAAAAATAAATAAAAAAAAAAAATAATAAATAAAATGAAAGTACAAGTCCTTCTCTCATAACAAAATTTTTATGCAGCAATTCCCAGGACTAAAATCCAGTTGAAACCAATTAGAGCAAAACCAATTGAAACCAGTTGACCAACTGGTTTCAATGTGGAAATTGGAACAACTGGTTCCAATTGAAACCAGTTGCCAATTGGTTCCAGTGAAAACCAATTGGGAAATTGGAACCAGTTGGCAATTGGTTTCAATTGGTTCCAGTTGAACCAATTAGGCAACTGCATCTCAGTTGGTTCCAGTTGTTCCAATTTCCCTATTAAAACCAGTTGAATCCAATTGAAGGCAACTGGTTTCAATTGGTTCCAGTTGAAACCAATTGGAGGCAACTGGTTTCAATTGGTTTCAACTGGATCCAATTGGAATTTCCAGTTGGAACGAACTTAATTAGTTTCAAATTAATTAGCATTTGTACTAACTATTGCTCTTGGAAATAAATTGACCTATAAATTTATATGTATAGAGAAACTAAAATGTTTTGAGAGGGAAAGTAATTGTTTTGCTACTTGGTAACGTAATTATTGCGGTACAAAAGTATTGAGTATTTAATTAGCATGTCATCATTCAAGTGGGTCTATATTAATAGACGACACTAGCATTATGGGTCAGGAAACTGGCCAAGTATGAGTACCGTTGTTGAGGACTCGAGATGGCGGTGTTGGTTTGTATCTGCTTAGATTTCTGGTTGATTGCTATTCTGCTTCTTGAAAAAAAGGAGTGTAATCCGATTTGCTACGTTTAAAATTGATCTATCAATTGTAAAATTGCAACAGAATATTTGCAATTAGTTGCAAATATTTTCTTGGCCCCCCCCCCCCTTTAGACTAATAGGAAACATGGGCCTCAGCGCAGAATAGTATCCTTTGTTCATGGGGGGGGGGACATCTATTGTTGCGTCCTCCCCCCCCCAAAAAAAAAAAAGGGAATCCTCTGTGCTAAAGCCAATGATAAGTAATCATTTGGCCATACCTGAGGCCAACATGGACCAATTCACATCAAATTTGGTGTCTGGAGAGATGTTACTTCACGTTGTACAAAACAGTTAAGATGAAGCTAAAATCTTACCTCCATAACTCGTTTTATCAACGATTTTCTGTTACTTGTTATTTTGTTTGCCCCCCCCCCCTTCACCCTTTCCGCTTGAGCATCTCTTACGAAATGGATATCGCGCCTAACAAATTGCATATATTATTATTATTATTGTACCAGCATACGGTCATGGACGTGCTGAAATGTGCAAAAGCAAATTTATGACATCACGCTTTGGTACTCTTGAGGAAACATTGATCATCATCATTCCAATATTTATAGGGTGGTATACTGGTGGCCATGGTTTAATTACATGGGGGTTAACCATAACACGACTGTTATGGAGTGCCATTTGTCCGACCTATGTGAATGCAATTAGGACTGTATTTTGCAGTCTGGCCTAAATGATTGCAATTACTAATATGATTGTATTTATCAGTCTGACGTACCTAGTAGAGGATAGCAATTATGATTGTATTTAACAGTCTGACGTACCTATGTGATGGCAATTATGATTGTATTTAGCAGTCTGACGTATAGTAGAGGATAGCAATTATGATTGTATTTAGCAGTCTGATGTACCTATATGATGGCAATTATGATTGTATTTAGCAGTCTGATGTACCTAGAGGATAGCCAATTATGATTGTATTTAGCAGTCTGATGTACCTAGAGGATAGCCAATTATGATTGTATTTAGCAGTCTGATGTACCTCGAGGATAGCCAATTATGATTGTATTTAGCAGTCTGATGTACTTAGAGGATAGCAATTATGATTGTATTTAGCAGTCTGACCTAAAGGAATGCAATTATTGTATTTAGCATTCTGACCCAAATGATTGCAATTTTGATTGTATTTAGCACTCTGACCTAAATGATTCCAATAATGATTGTATTTAGCAGTCTGACCTAAAAGAATGCAGTTATGATTGTATTTAGCAGTATGATTGCACTTAGCGGTGTTTTCCTAAATGAATTCAATTAAGATTGTATTTACATGTAGCTGTCGACCTAAAGGAATTCAATTATTGTATTTAGCTTTCTGACGTAAATGATTGCAATTTTGATTGTATTTAGCAGTAAATATCTAAATATTGTAGTTATGTTTGTATTCAGTAGTTTTGATGGTATTGTAATTATGATGTGTGTTACTGTACTTTAGTGGTTTAAATCAGGGACTAAGTTTAAATTGGAGGCTACACTTTACTTATTTTACTTTATATTATATTCAACTACACTCTAAAAACTGGAGTCCTAATTTAGCTCTTAAGGAGCGTGTATAGTGACTGCACTTCGGAGTGCTGATTTTCTCGTTCAAATTTGAACTAAAAAATCAGCACTCCGAAGTGCAGTCACTATACACGCTCTTTAAGAGCTGAATTAGCACTTCGTTTTTTAGAGTGTACATTGTCAGCTTGAATTAAATTGATTTCATAATTCGATCTTGTAGACTAAATTAGAATATCATCACTGTTAATTTGATCCAGATATAACTGAAATATATTTCTAATCTTGTTTCTCTTGATGATTGTGTGATCCATTTGAGTTAATTACTGCAACAATGATGGAAGCTTTCTGTTATTTTACGCCTAGCTTGTCGGCGTGAGAGCATCGGAGCCTTATCGCCGAGTTTGACCATTACATTGAATCCTCTCGGACAAAACAAAATTCATGGCAAAGCAAAATATCCCCAGTCGGGAGACTTAGAATTAGATCTGGCAAAACATCCTAAGCTAAAGTCCGGCCAGACCATAATTTGAATCAAACTGGAATATTGCAGAATGCAGTTTTTCTGATTTTTTTTAAAATCAATTTCACAACTGAAATTCGGAGAGATGAAAATACATGAAGAAATCTTAATATTTTGCTAGATAAAGGCAAAGGGACATGCACTAAGAATTTCAGGAAATTGTCATGTTTTTGCGAAGTAATTGTCATGGCAATTTTGAGGTGGGTGGTATCTACTATACGTCTATTTTTATGGGACACTGTGTTTATACGAATAATTATGTAGTTGATTTGTATTTATTTCTGTATTTGGTTTTACTTGTAATATACATGTATGTTCCTTTGTGTACTTATACATCTCTATTGAAGCCATGTGAATTATTGTATCTATTTGTCAATTCAATGCAGTTTATATTCTGTTAATTTTTTTTTCAAAATCTCTTTGATAAATGTGAACTAAACCATTTAAAATTGCCAAATTCTTTACAAAGAATCCATAGTTATTTTACAATAATGATAATAATAATAATTAAAGATTTGTATAGCGCACATATCTGTCGATAACACTCAAGGCGCACAATCAACTTCTTATATAAAACAGAAATAAAATTAATAAATGCACAAAAATTGAACAAACTGACAATGACATACATGTGGACAGTGATGGAGTTCTTGAACACTAAGTAAGGACAAATGAAAATATATATATATATAAAGAAATAGACTTTATAAAACAATAACCCCCCAAAATATTAATTTAAAAATTTGTTTCTACACAGATGTTGATTGCTGCATACAATTACCCTACACTGCTATTGATATATTGGTATTCTTATATTTTGTTAGACAATGGTGTAATTTCCATTCCAAAGATAGATGATTACTGGTAAATTTGTATATGATTATAAAACTGCCGTGAAATCCAAAATAATGACGGGTAATGATGGAGGTACTTCATTTAAATAAAGTTCCTGCGGGTGATTATTGCAGCTAATTCATTTTATTTATTTTTTTTCTTGGGGTGGTTTTCATGAAATAAATAGTCAAGTGATTTTCAGAGATGATTGTTGAAATTTTTGAATCCTGGAATCTGATTGGCTTAAAGCAAACTAGTCAAGAGAAAATCACTGACTATTCGTTCCATGAAATGGTCCCCCCAATGGATGTCTATCTCATTAATCATGTAAATGTTATGTAATTTAATATGCAAGTGATCATTAAATTATATATTGTTAGATTATATTCTATTATTTCTGATTGAACTTCACTTTGTGATGCTTTCACTAACCATAACTTGCCCGGGTTTGGGGAGGTTGTGTGGGGGAGGGAGGGGTGGGTGATTGTACAGGCTGTCTCCATCTCTGAAATGGGGGAGGGGGTAGGCTATTTCCCCATCCCTCGGATTTTCGCCAGTAGTAAAATAATACAAACTGCCATACATTCACTCTAATATATCCTAATTATGTTATATGTTGAATTTTCAAGTTATGTTATTTCTTTTGCATGGCCCTTTGAAAACAGTCTATGAGCTGAATAAAGCTTTTATCAACAACAAATATATGAATCAAATCAAAGAAGAATTAACAATATTATTCGGATTTAAAAAACAAAGACGTTAATACATTTTCAAACTTCTGGGACTCTAGGAAATTCTCCCCCTTCCTCTCTCTCTCCCACCCTTTCTATTTCTTTCTCTCTGTCACCCTGTGTCTCCCTCTCTGCACTTCTCTTTCGCTTTTTTTGTGTTTATATCTACCCCCTCCCTCTCATTCTTACCTCCTGTTGTTATTCGTTTCCCTCCAACTTTCTTCTTTCGCACGACGCACCCTCAGATATTAGAATAACACTTTCAAATAATTACATAAAGAAACTATGACTCGTATTACTTTGTATTTCTATTTCCTTTAATTTTTACATCATTCTCGGTCTCAGAAGAAAATAAATTAAAGAGTCAAATGAAAACAGTAACTAAATTGAAGTAGAAGTTCCTATATCAGCCAAATGAGACAACCAAATTATATGTTATTGTAAATTTATTATAACAAGTTCTGTGAAACGGGTCCTATAGGGGATAAATATGCAGCTTTGAATTCTAAACTAATGTCACATATACACATACGTGTCAACCGTTTACCTTGAACTCTAATTATCAACCAATAGCTTTCAATTTTGACCCTCATATCAATAATCAACATGTAGCCTTGAACCTGACCTAATTATCAACATGAAAGCTTCAATTATGTAACCTGAAAATTTGACCTAATTATTTACATGGAACCTTGAGCTTTGACCTACATTACCCCCTGAATGACAGCGAGAAATCACTTACCCCTTCACATTTTGATGTAACTAGGTGCGTACATCCTTTACTCAGATTAGCCCTACAAGTTCCACCATGGAATGTTATCAGGGCCCATAATGCATTATGATGATATATTGTTCATTAAAGAGGTTCACATCTCAACAATCTTGACAATAAATAATGTATATCCCTTTCATGCTCACATATCAAATGTTTACAATCTTTGAGTTTGACTCACTCTTATAGATCTTTGAATTCATAAACACTAACCTTACCTACATGTAGAAACCCAACCCTAAACAGATCAGGTATCAACCACATATTGGACCGATATACGAAATGCCATGAAAATTTGATCATAATTTTTAAATATATATTCTG
This sequence comes from Lytechinus pictus, assembly GCF_037042905.1. Classification (NCBI taxonomy): domain Eukaryota; kingdom Metazoa; phylum Echinodermata; class Echinoidea; order Temnopleuroida; family Toxopneustidae; genus Lytechinus; species Lytechinus pictus. The sequence continues at coordinate 3,869,343 of NC_087250.1, forward strand.
CTAAAACAACAACATTGTCAAAACATCTAAACAATATTTCATTTTTTACAAATTTGACAATATGGACCAACGTGACTGAACCATGTAATATTAAACAATGCTAATTCCACATGTTCAGAGAGGAATGATTGTTGTTTTACTTGACAATGAGGAGAAAATTAGAATATTTCATATAATAAAATACAAAATAATAGTGAGTGGATGATATCATCAGTCTCCTCATTGCATACTGACCAGGATGTGCATATAACGTATCATGGTAATACTTTTCTTTACATATATCCGAAGAGTTTTAGCGGTTTTTTTTTACTGAAATTAATAGTCGGAAACCAATTGTTAAATGAAGACTTTAGAATTTAGAACATCAAACGTCACTTGAATAGAGAGAGAAGAGGGGAGGGGGAGAGAACCGGGGGGGGGGGGGGCACTTACAATGACGAGTGGATACCATGCGCGACCAAAAAAAACACGTAAAAAGGATGTCTTTTTCAACTTGAAGGTAGGGCACGTTACGTACGTAACGTGATAAGGGTGTCAAAAACACTAAAATAATGAAAAAAGGGTATCTATTTTCGCTAGGAAAGCGACGTGTTTAGGATCAAATTTGCGAGGGTGTAAAAAAGTAAGACTAAAATGTTTTATAAAGGATGTTCTTTTGCCCCAAGAGTCAACATGTTTAGAGTACGATTTGCGCGAGATTTGGGAGGTGGGGCTGTACTAGGTTAAAACTGACGACCGACGTCCGTGACATCACAATAAAAATATCGCCGTACTTGTTTAGGGGGTCAATTCAGGGAACTTGCCAAGAGTATCGTTTTGTTTCCAATACTTGTTAAGGGTAGGGTTTCACACGCCAATACTTGTTAAGGGGTGCATTTTCAGAAAATGGAAAATACATGTTTAGGGTGCTTTTCGAGACCCCATGTTCGCGCATGGTATCCACTTGTCATTGGAAGTGCCCCCCGCCCCGGGGGAGAGAATGATACTCGGTTGTCTTTAAATAGGCGACCGTGGGAATTTCCCGGAGAATTCCATCTTCTTGCTTTTCGAAACGCTTTTCACCCCAGCACTCGAGCATGTTTTCGCTGCTACCAGGATTGAAGTATTCCGGAGTGCATTGTCCACAGTTGAACATCCTGCATATGGCGGCTTCATGTGCCCCGGTTTCACATACGTTACTCTGGCACTCATCTTCACAGTCCTGCTCGGCGTGACCATCCGGACAGGTATCTATTATGGGGAGTAGAAATAGAAACAATGGCATCATTCGGACTCATTTCGCTTATAGCGTTTATCTCTTTACTCAAGGAATCTCTGAAAGACTACCCAGATGTGCTCAGCAAACCACTGACGGATCTAGGAGCCTGGGGGGGGGGGGGCGCAAAACCGGCCCGTGCCCCCCCCCCCCTTGAGAGGCACAATTATAATGTGTAATGTAAAAATGCCGTTAAAGCAGAAGTGTGCCCCCCCCCCCATCCCTTTGAAAGTGAAGATTTTTTGTTGTTGATTTTTTAAAACTTTTTTTTGGTCAAATTGCTCCTCGGAAATATGTGCGACCCCTTTTGGAAAATCCTGAATCCACCCCTGATTATAATTATGCAACCCATCCATTTTTTATTGAATGACAAGCGCTATTTCTATGGTAACTGTTGGATAAGATATCACTTTTGAAAAACAAACAAACTCATGAACATACAGACAACAAATAAAACAAACAAAAAATATATATGAATAAATGAATAAATAAATAAACAAATGAATAAACTTATAAATAAAAACTTTTTTAAACACATAATTGGAATTATTTTAATGCAAGGCTTTGTTCCGTAATATCACATTAATAAATCGAGGAAAAAGAAATGCTCAGTAAAAACAAATATAAACAGTTCTCTATTGCCATCTTACCCAAATTATGAGACCATTCAGACTTCAAATGGGACATTCTACGCATTTTTTTTTGGGGTCCCCATTAATATGATGAAGGTATTTGATAAGTAATGCCAGCGTAAAGCGTGAGTTAAAATAATTTAATGTATGTATTGATATTGACCTGAGAAAATAACATTAAAGGGCTGCTCGTATAAAATCCATGGGCAGGATACGTATTTCAATCGGTATAAATTGCAAATTCGTCTACTCTCGTCCACTTACCACATGGTCTACTTTCATTAATAGTCTAATGATATTCCATCAAAATTTTGTCTAACAACCATGTGGTCCAATAACCATTTGGTCCGATCATCACTTCGTCTAATCACCATTTCGTCTCATAACCAATTGGTCTAATATCCATTTCATTTCCTTTCATTTTGCACAATTAACACTTAGTCCGATAATAAGACAAAATATGGTATTTGGACTAAATGGCTAATGGACCAACTGGTTATTAGACGAAATGGTGAGTGGACGAATTGGCAATTAGACGATGTGGATAGTGGACAAACTGATTGTAGACCAAACGATTGTAGACGAGTCGGCAATAGGACGTATTGGCATTAGACGAATTGGTAAAACACATTTTACTCAACAAAATAGGCCTGTAAATAAAGAGTGCGAACACAGTAAAAAAAAATATATCCCGCTGTTTAAACCCGTCACTCTAACAAAAAGTTGTTTAAACTTTTACACAATTGTTTACATTTTTAAAAAATCCTTTAGACTTTTTCGACATCTTGTCAAGAAAAATTTAACAACTTGTTTCAAACTTTAAACAATTGCTGTTAGAGTGACAGGCTTAAACAACCTGCTTGAATTTTTTTAACAGCGTTTTTACAATGAAGCGACAATTCATCTTACCACAATCGATCACCTCTCTATTAAAATACCATTCGACAAGGTTTGTATCCAAGTTCATCTGACACTCGGCATGAATATTGAACCGGCAAATTTCCAATCTGCACGGATCAAAGCAGTCTTCCAATGCTGCAAAATAATACATATACGGTAAGCTTTATTTTTGTTGTTGTTGATTATTATTATTAAAATCATTGATATTTTTTGTTTATGTTTTTTTATTATATTTCTTCAATAAAACACATGAAAAAAAGACTTATTCAAATCACAAAAAAATGCATACGGTATGTCATATAAAGATTTATGTCCGAAACATTTTGGAATTCGATGGAAAACAACTAAAACAAACAAACAAACAGACGTTACTCTGATTTTACCAACGTACAGTATTGTACATATGTTGGAGTACTGAAAGCCGGGCTTTGAGTAACCAGTTGAACTAAAACTAATTTTAAAGGTCAAGTCCACCCCAGGAAAATGTTGATTTGAATAAATAGAGTAATAATCAAACCAGCATATTGCTGAAAATTTCATCAAAATCGGTTGCAAAATTAGAAAGTTATGACATTTTAAAATTTCGCTTATTTTTCACAAAACAGTGATATGCGCAACTCAGTGACATGCAAATGAGTCAGTCGATGATGTCCATCACTCACTATTTCTTTTGTTTTTTATTGTTTGAAGTATACATTATGTAATTTTTTTCAGTTTTGACAATAAGGACCAACTTGACTGAACAATATAATATTAAACAATGTTAATTCCACATGTTCAGGGAGGAATCGTTGTTGTTTCACAATGAGGAGAAAATTTGAATACTATATATTTCATATAATAAAATACAAAGGAAATAGTGAGTGGATGACGTCATAAGTCTCATCATTTGCATACCAGCTGCAGTATGTGCATATAACTGTTTTGTGAAATTAAGCGAAACTTTAAAATGTCATAACTTTCTTATTTCAGATCCGATTTTGATGAAATTTTCAGTGTTATGCTTGTTGGATTTTTCTCTTTTTATTCAAATCAACTTTTTTTGGGTGGACTTGTCCTTTAAAAATATTTATGAATGGGGATGCAATATCACGAGAATCAAGGATTGGAAATACATGTACATGTCTGAGGGACCAAGGTCATCGAAGTATTCAACCTTTGTTATAAAACTGATACAAAATTCAATATAGAAATGCAATTTTACAGAACATTGTTTTCAGAAAGAATTTGGCGTTTGCTGTATTATCAAAATAAACCCACCACCCATGCAAAAAAAAGAGGCGTGAAACAGATTTGTAATATTCATATCGTCAGTCATGTAGGAAGATGTTTGAGTGAGTGTGGGTGTGTGTGGGGGGGGGTGTATGTGAGTCAAACTTACCGACATCTTCCTCAGAAATGATCCTACTCATCGCAACACCCACGATAGCGACGAGAACGAAAAGGGAAATGATGGTTTTCGAAATCATGATGATGTTAGTCTAAAAGATTATTAAAAGAAAATGATATATACATATAAATATGGCATAAATATCAAACATACAAGCATTTAGAAAAAAGTGAATTACTTGTCAATTATTTTAAAGGAAAATAGAACGCTTCTGTGTGTCAGTCAGGAGCCCAGCGTGATTTTGAGCGTTAGTTACTCATTTCCTACATTCTTTGAAAAGTCTGAGCTTAATTGCGTGCACGTCTTTTAAACTTTTTTGCATAAACGAATCATGTAAGGAAATAAAGATCATATTTCATAAGTTAATTTCACAACATGAAGTAAGATTTGCACAGCAATTTCCGTTACGTAAACCAGACATTCCATCTAAATCCAATATTTGATAACCTTTATTTTTAAATTATATATATATATATACATATAACTACCGTGACACTCTGTATATCATACCACAATCCTGAGAAAAGAATGTGTTTACCATTATATGCAAAGTTTATTGAAAACTGCTCTAAATTTATTAAGATTCCTCAATAAATCATTTCTAGATATGCCGTGTTTTTGTTTTCGATTTTGTATATTACGAACATCGAACTTTTTCAATTCCTTAATTTTGATTTGGGGAAAACTTCTATAAATGGGAAATGGTGGTGATTTTTTTTTTACCTGGTTGCTAAGCATGAATGTTTAAAAGCAAGCAACCAGAGGATTGACGTCATAAAGTCCTTTCCGAGGGGCCTGGTAATGATGATTAATGCCTTGCCAAAGGGCTCTAGCGCACCAAAGGCGTGCGCGTAGTCAGGGGGTGCTTTCGCCCCCCCCCCCCCCCCGGGTAGGTGAAAAAGGGAGCGCCAAAAAGAGGAAGAAAAGGGGAGAAAAAGGGGAAAAAGAAAAACAGGGGGAAAGAAAGAGGGAAGGGAGAAACAAAAAGAGGGAAGGGGAGCCGAATTGATGTTCAACCTAGGTGAGGGGAGAGGTCGCCGAATTCAAGTTCGATACAGGGGGCGCCCAATGTATGTTCAACCTAGGGGGCGCCCGCACCACGTCATGGTGAAGTTTATGTTGCTTGTGCGGAGTTCCCACAAAGTTTATTCTGCGCGCAGTAGCGGTCCATGCTTCGTCAAAACGGTTCCCGCTACGTTCCGACATGATCTAGCAGAGTACGCGACTTGTTGTACCTCGTCAAAGAAAAATTGCCATGACGCAGTGGGAACTGCTACAGCGTACTGTAGCAAGAACTCCCGCAAGATCTATAATTGACGTGGCATTGTCTGCATGATCTCTGGAGACCCATTTTCCGCTACGTGGACTTTGGACATGTCCACGTAGCGAGGTCGCCGTTTGAACATTTATTGACGCACTGCAGTATAAGATCGACCTACTAACAACTCTATCGACGTAGCATATAGACGAAGCGGACACGGAAAGATGGTCGCAACAATATACACGACCACCACACACGCCCAGTTGTCGCTACGTCCAAGCAGACGAATGTACAAGTCCATAATCTGCTGGATGTAGTCAGGATCACGTAGCGGGAACCGTTTTGACGCAGAATGGGCCGCTTCTGCGCGCAAAATAGACCTATGTGGTAACTTCACAAGGACGTGGCGTGGACGTAGCATGCACTTGACCATTTCAAATTTGTTTTAGAAAATCATATGAAGTTGGTGATTCGACGCGTCCTAGGTTTTCTTCGGAATTTCAGCAACGTAGCAGGAACATCACCTGGATGCATTAGACGTAGCGATAACTGAATACGCGTGGCGGCCGCGCAGTAGACAGAGTTGTTGCTACGTCTTTCTGTTCAAAGTGCAAGTCTCGCATAATGTGTCTCTGGAGATCATGCAGACTATTATGTCAATAACATAGGTCCTATAGGAGCCCCGAATTGATGTTCTACCTAGGGACGCCGAGTTTATGTCCGACCTAGGGGGGGGGGGGGGGGAGGGCGCCGAATCGCTGACCTAGGGGGCGCCGAATTCAAATTCGACATAGGGGGGGGGGGCGAATTGAAATTCGACATAAGGACGCCGAATTGATCTTCAACCTAGGATGGCGCCGAATTGATGTTCGACATAGCGGCGCTAAATTGAAGTTCGATATAGGGGCGCCGAATTTATTTTCAACCTAGGGGCGCTGCATTGATGTCCGACCTAGGGGGCACCGAATCGATGTTCGACATAGGTGCACCGAATTGATATTCAACCTAAGGGAGGGAGGAACCAAATTGATGTTTTACCATCTTTCCGTTCAAAGTGCAAGTCTCGGATAATATGTCTCCCGAGATCATGCAGACTATTATGTCAGTATCAGTAATCGCTACGCTCTCGGTATACGCTGTAGCAGCTCCCACTGCGTCATGGTAATTTTCGTTGACGTAGCGAGAACTGCATGGACGTAGCGTTGGTGTAGAGGGGGTTAAGAAAAGAGGCTTACCTATGGATTCGGAATCACAATCTGACTGAATTTTCGAGATCTCGTAAGAAGAATGCTCTAACCTGGATGATAATGAAACTGCTCTTGTTCCGATGAAAGTTTTCCAGCGGAATGATTTCATACACTCTTGATGCCTAGATTTATAGATATTCGCTCCTATATATTTTATGGAGGAGGTCGCATAAGATTCAATCAAAGCAATATATTGAATTTTTAGTAGGCCTATTTCAACCTTGAAAATACCAATAAAACGAGATTGATATAGTTTAAGGCAAGGTCATAATCAGATGAGTTTTTTTGTGGACCGTATGTTTGCTTCCCTGATTATACTGAAATAGTTTGCCTTGAAACCTTTTGCAAAACCCAAGTTTTGCCGGGTATTTTGGCTCATAGTGCGACCGCCTCATGAACGGGATGCAGTGGGTTAGCGCAGCTAATATACTCTTCTGCGCTTAACATTTGGTCTCAAAATAATTAATAACAACGCGGCATTTTTCACCCATTCAGTTCGGTGGCGTTGAGAAGACGATGATTGAGCTGGGTCAGGAGGAGAGGACGAAAAAGAAGGGGAAGAAGAAAAAGAGGAAGAAGAAGAAGAGGAGGAAGATGAAGGAAAAAGAAGAAGAAGAGGAAGGAAGAAGAAGAAAAAGAAGGAGGAGGGTTAGCGGAAGGAGGAGGATGGAAGCGGAGGAGGAGGCAGGAGGAGGAGAATTAAGGAGGATGGAGGAGCAGGATGAAATGGGAGGATGAATGAACGGAAGAGGATGGGGAGGTCGGAGGAGGAGGGGGATCCCGGGGGGGGGGGGCACTTCCGGCCATTGACGAGTGGATACCATGCGCGACCATGGGGTCTCGAGAAGCACCCTAAACACGTATTTTCCATATTCTGATAATACACCCTTTAACAAGTATTAGCGTGTGAAACCCTACCCTTAACAAGTATTTTGAAACAAAACGATACTCTTGGCAAGTACTCCCTGAATTGACCCCCTAAACAAGTATAGCGATATTTTTATTGTTATGTCACGGACTTTGAAATTTTTCCAAAGCGCTTGCATGCTATACTCTCTCGCGGAAAAGAGCCTATATATCTCAGAAATCACTGAGTTCAAAAGACTCTCCTCAACCTATAATTACTACAAAACATCCAACTACTTTGCGCAGAGGGTAGTGTCATGGTAACATGTACGTTTGCACCAAAATGCAAATCTTGACATACTAAGTACTCTTGTTGTCTTTGCCCCCCCCCCCCTCCAAACGAAAATATGTTCAGAGCCGCCCCTGCTTTTACTTTTTAAATGTATGTTAATCTAATTTGTAAAATATTCACGCACAAACACTTTGTATGGGTTATGCTTTTTCAACTGGTTAATTTTTTTTTTTTTTTTTTTTGGGGGGGGGGGGTTGTAGTCCATTAAAAAAAAGCATCTTTCTCGTCACAAAATAAGAGATTAAAAAAAAGTGCAGCATATTTTTCATTTAGAGAAAATCATAGGTGATCGATCGTGTACGTGTACATGCAGTGGATCCTATGCGTGCATCCGGTGCGTTGGTGTACAAACAAATGGTACCAAACAACACAGAGGCAGTGCGCGCACACACTGGACATATTTTCAATAAGATAGGGAGCGAGTTACGCTATAGCAGGAGTTTACAGTTTAAGACCTTAACAGACGTCGGTTTTACCTTTACATACATCATTGGGTTTAGTACAGCCCCACCTCCAACATCTCGCGCAAATCGTCTACTCTTAACACGTTGTATTGACTCTTGGGGCAAACAGTACATCCTTTATAAACATGTTTTTACACCCTCGCTAATTTGACTCTAAACACGTAGTTTTCCTAGCGAAAATAGATACCCTTTTTTCATTATTTTAGTGTTTTTGATACCCTTATTACGTTACGTACGTAACGTGCCCTATCTTGAAAAAAAAAAACACACACCCTTTTTACGTGTTTTTTTTTTGGTCGCGCATGGTCTCCACTCGTCAATGTAAGTGCCCCCCTCCCCCCGGGGATGTAGGAGGATGGACATGCTAGAGGAGGAGGAAGAGGATCAAGGAGCATGGAGGAGGAGAGGGGGGGGGGAGGAATCGATGAGTAGAAGCAGAGAGCAGGAGAAGAAGATAGGAGTAGGAGGAGGATATGAACAAGAAACAATTTTTCATCGTACATGACATTGAATCTTATTTCTTCATTGAAACCTGTCGGGTGTAATATTTTTCTACACACCATCCATCTACATAAAATACACTTTCCATCCTTTTAACGAGATATTCATTTGGCATATACCTTTCCGACCCCCTTCCCTATTATATTATTTTTCTTTACGTATTATACTCTTTTTTTTTTCATTTTTAATAATTTGACCATGGAGGTAGAATTTGACCAAGGCAAGGTCAATTTTTTTTTTCCATACACATGCGGTTGCTGGGCCGTATGTTTCCGAAGTAATTTAATGAATATATATTTTCCCGTGCACGTACTGAAAATAGTTCGCCTTGAAACTTTCTATAGGACCTATGTTTTCGTAAATTATTTTAATAATCTTTCTTTACTCGACCAATACATGAAAAAATAATGGAAAAAACAACCGTCTAGAATGCGTGTTTAGTATTGTTTACTCTCCTAACATGCTTTTATAGTGAGATATGATATGATCTGGTATATAATGATACATTTTATGCGAACGTATAGAGGCAAAATTCTTTATTGAAAATCAATAGGCCTATAAAACATGAATCAAGTTGAGTTTCTAAATGGGTAACAATAATGGAAATGTGCTGAAGAAGAAGAAGAAGAAGAAGAAGAAAAAGAAGAAGAAGAAGAAAGAGAAGAAGAAGAAGAAGGAGAAGAAGAAGAAGAAGGAAAGGGAGGGGATGAGGAGAATGGAAGAGGAGTAGGAGGACAAGGAGGAGGATAAGGAAGAGGATGGAGGAGGAAGATTTAGGAGGATGGAGGGGGTGGAGGGGGGATGAAAGAGGAAGAGGATGGATAAGGATGATGGTGGATGAGGAGGAGCTAGGATGGAAGAGGAGGAGGGGGACGGAAGAAGAGGAGGATGATATGGAGGAGGGGGCAGGGAGAAATCGATGAGTAGAAGCAGGACGTTCAAAGCCAAAAATACTTTCATTTATGAAGGCCCACAATTTTGGAATTCCCTTCATAACAACTTAATTCCCCCTCTCTGTACACTTTTGAAAGAAAGTCAAAATCTTTCTTACTGAAATCCTACAATCACATCTAAAAATAAATCATCACAGATTTTCATCTTTATTCTTGTTTGTTTGTTTGCTTGCATTTATTTCTGCGTTCAAAAACACAATACAAAAATATTTACAATTACAATATACAAAATAATTCACAATATAAACAATGTAGTCATATTACATGATACATACAAATAAGGGTGTGAGTATAAATTAATCTTTTATAAAATTAATGTAAACATATATATATAATGTAATAAATGAACGCAGGAGACCGCCATCGTGAGCGGTTAGGCTTGAATTGATGGCGGCCTCATAAAAAGATTCGTGACTTAGATTGATATTTACTGGTCAAGTGGGTGCATTGCAAGTGCGGGTGCTGTGTATAGGAGTTGAGTAAAATCAGAATATTAAATAGCGAATGTGGATATTTGAGTGAATGTTTTAATTTGGAGCGAGGGGTTGACAAGATTGAATGATAGTTTTCTTTAGAGGGGCTTTTAATGAGTATATGGTTGAACAAGTTTTAATATTGTTTGTTTCCTTTTCACTCATGCGCTACTTTGCTTATGTTTTGTCTACACTCCTCTCTCTGTAGTTAATATGCAGTTCTTACATTTATTCCTCATCCCCTTCCCCCCCCCTCTCTCTCTCTCTCTCATTCATCCGCTATCTTTTTATAGTTTCTCTTGATCTCATCCCTGAGTTTTTTGCGTAATTTTCGTATATTTTGGTTATTTAATATTTTCTTTTCATGATCTCTCCTGTTGTCAATCATGGTTTATATTTGGATTTGTATAATTTTTATATAAAATTTATTTCTCGTTTGTAATATTTTGAGGAGCCCACAATATACAAGCTTTGCTTTTTAGTGGGATCCTGCATTTTCACAATTTATAAATCACAAATCCTTTAAACATGATTATTTTGTATGTATCTTTCTTATAACGTGTCTTATTCAAGTTGATTTAATGACCTTGGTATATTTTTTATGATGTTGACTTGTTATGATTTTATTTATTTTATTTATATTTTGTTGAAAGTGAAATAAATGAAATGAAATGAAAGCAAGAGGAGGATGAACAAGTATATTTTCCATCTTACATGACATTGGGTGATTTCAAGTTCAGTGTTGACCTATTGAATTGAATTTAATTGAATTTCCACAATCAAAATAAAAGTGTACAAAGTAAGCATATTATAATGCAGTGGACGGGATAACAAAAGTAAAATTACTATTCTAGGTTATCCCCTTATAAAACAACAAGTACACTATTAGTGTGGTGTTAGGTCATTTTTTTTACACAAGATGAAGATGGTCCTGAAAAGTCACTCAATAGTTTTTGAGATGTCAATAATGTGATCTTGATCAGTTTTACAAACTCAGAATAGATTTTGAAGCTAGGGGAATCAATCCAAATTCCAACACTAACACAAACACCAATGCCAACACCGGACTTGAAGTCATCCACCCATTGATTCTTATTTCTGCATTGAAACCTGTAGGGTGTAATATTTTTCTACACAACTTTCCATCCTTTTAAATGAGATATTAACTCGGCATATAACTTTCCGATCCCCCTTCCCTGTCATATCATTTTTCTTTACGTATTAATTTCACTCTTAAAAATATTGAGAGTGATTATGTGTCCAACCAACATTGGGCATTTCCTTTGGGCAATTTTATTCATCCTGTGTGATGAAAATTTTGCCCATTCTAAAGTAATTGCTGCTTATTTTGTTTTACCTTACTGGACAACATGCTTCCCGCATTGGGTAAGATACTGCTTAAAATTGGTTGGACCCTCGTGCTGGATAAAATTTTACCCAATATTTTTTTTTCATTTTATATACTTTTTTTTCATTTTGAATGATTTTGACCAAGGCAAGGTCGTATTATTTGTTGTCCATACACATGCGGTTGGTGGGCCGTATGTTTCCTGAGTATTTAATGAATATATTTCCCCGTGCACGTACTGAAAACAGTAAGTTTAGGTAAATTATTTGAACAGTCTTTCGTTACTCGAACAATACGTGAAAAAAAATCACGGGGGAAAAAAGGGGGGTGGGGGGACTACAATTGAGACTGCGTGTATAGTAGGCCCGGTCTATTCTCTTAACATGCTCAGTGAGATTGGATGATTGAATGATCACTAGTTATTCGAACGTAGAGGCAAAATTCCAGATATATAAAAAAATCAATTAAGTTGAGTCTTTGAATGGGCAACAATAATGGAAATACGCTGAAGAAGAAGAAGAAGAAAAGAAGGAGGAGGAGGAGAAGGGTGGAGGAGCAGGAGAAGAATAGAAGAAGAAGATTGGAGTAGAAAGAGGAACAAGAAACAATAATATATTTTCCATCGTACATTGAAATATTTTTTTTTCTTTACAAATTTTATACAGTGTACTTCTTTTTATTTTTTTTATTTTCAATGATTTTGACCAAGGCAAGGTCATATTATTTTTTTTCCATACACTACACAAAATATTTGATTGGTGGGCCGTATGTTTCCTAAGTAATTATATATATTTTCCCGCGCACGTACTGAAAATAGGTTGCCTTGAAATTTTCTACAGGGCCTATTTAAGTAGATTATTTGAATAGTCTTTCTTTACTCGACTAATACGTGAAAAACAAAAGTCATGGGGGAAGGGGGTGGGGGGACTACAGTCGAGACTGCGTGTATATAGTAGGGCGGGCCTATTCTTTATTCTCTTAACATGCTTAGTGAGATAGGATTTGATAGAATGATTAATTTTATTCGAACGTAGATTCAAAATTCCTAATCAAAATTCATATAAAAAAATCAATTAAGTTGAGTTTCTAAATAGGCAACAATAATGGAAACATTCTGAAATTTAGGAACAGGATTGAACATGATAATATGAAAATTAAGGTCAAGTGATGGAAGAAGGTAATTAAACGAGAGAATGAGAAATTAAGGAGATGGAGAGAGCCATAGAGAGAGAGAGAGAGAAAGGGGATGGGTTGGGTGTTGTAGTAAAAGTGAAAGGAAAGGCCTAGTATATTTACATCGAGAAGAGAGTAACACATTTAGAAATTAAAAAAAGATGAATTAAAGGAAACAGAAAAAACAAGAAAAGGGGGAAAGACATGATGTGTACATGATTGTACAGTAGGCCCACAAAACTATTGCTATATGTTTCTTATTCCGAAATATACAGAGGCCCTATATGTTTGTAAGTTTAAAAAAATGAAAAGGCTTTGCTTAATTGTCTGGTCATCTGGCATATATCCAAAGGCAGTCGTTCAATCAAATATAGGTCGTCAGTCCGAAAATGAAGTTTGTTCTTAACTATAATCCGTTTTCGGCTTAAAAACCCACTTTACCTTGTAAGGCCTATTGATACGGTACGATCGAGCCGCGGCTGATTCTATAACTGATCAAAATGTGATAATTTTCTTAATTTCGGCCACTGCCTTCCATCGAGTTTTGTTGGAATTTTCTGTTATGATGTAAAGCGGGGGGGGGGGGGGGGGGGGGGGGGGGGGCAAAGGAGACTAGACTCGGGGCATTAATTAATATTCGCCCCCCTAAAGAGCATACATGCAGTGATGGGACACGCAACGTATAAGTAGTACACACTCTACGATAAGGGAAAGTGACGAGATAATGGGAAACTCCCTGGAAAGCACAGACAATGACAAATAGTATGTATTCATAATATTTTCCTTCAAAGTATGTTGACTGATACGGAGCCCGGGAGGGGACATGCATGACAATATTTTTTTAATAAGTCGTTCCCACCACTTATAAGTCGTTCCCACCACTTATAAGTGGTTCCCACCACTTATAAGTGGTTCCCACCACTTATAAGTGGTTCCCACCACTTATAAGTGGTTCCCACCACTTATAAGTGGTTCCCACCACTTATAAGTCGTTACCACCACTTATAAGTGGTTCCCACCACTTATAAGTCGTTACCACCACTTATAAGTCGTTCCCACCACTTATAAGTGGTTCCCACCACTTATAAGTCGTTCCCACCACTTATAAGTGGTTCCCACCACTTATAAGTCGTTCCCACCACTTATAAGTGGTTCCCACCACTTATAAGTGGTTCCCACCACTTATAAGTCGTTACCACCACTTATAAGTCGTTCCCACCACTTATAAGTCGTTCCCACCACTTATAAGTCGTTCCCACCACTTATAAGTCGTTCCCACCACTTATAAGTCGTTCCCACCACTTATAAGTCGTTACCACCACTTATAAGTCGTTCCCACCACTTATAAGTCGTTCCCACCACTTATAAGTCGTTCCCACCACTTATAAGTCGTTCCCACCACTTATAAGTCGTTCCCACCACTTATAAGTCGTTCCCACCACTTATAAGTCGTTCCCACCACTTATAAGTCGTTCCCACCACTTATAAGTCGTTACCACCACTTATAAGTCGTTCCCACCACTTATAAGTCGTTCCCACCACTTATAAGTCGTTCCCACCACTTATAAGTCGTTACCACCACTTATAATTCGTTTACTGCGTCTGGACTAAATTCTTCGTAAGGCCTATGCTAGAGCGATTTAGAGTCGATTCAGAGTCATCTTCTTTAAAACTACTGACTTTGTTCTGACCATTTTAGCCAAAAATGGATGAACGAGAGCAAGAACGAAATGCAGTGATAAAGATATGCTTTGAAATGGGACTCATGTACAAAGACATAGTTACGATTCTTGCCACAGAGTGTGGAATTGTAATTTCTTTCCGTCATTTGAAAAGGCTGCTCAGACAGCATGGCCTGTCAAGGAGAAAAAACTACAGTGACATCGGTGAGGTTGTAGACTTTATTCTAAAGCAGGTCGAGGGATCGGGTCGTCTGCATGGCTACCGATGGATGTTTGAAAAATGTCGGGCACATCATATCAATTGTAAAAAGGAAGATGTAAGGATAATCCTTGGAGTTGTCGACCCAGAAGGGACAACTCAGAGGAGAAGGAGAAGACTGAGGCGACGTCGGTATTCATCCAAAGGGCCAAACTTTTTGTGGCATCTGGACAGCTACGACAAACTGAAAGCATTTGGAATATGCATTAATGGCTGCATCGATGGGTTTTCCAGGAAAATAATGTGGATGAACGCCTACCACACTTCATCAGACCCGAAGGTGATTGGAGGGTACTACATAGAAAAGGTGTCAGACATCGGAGGATGTCCATCTGTTGTACGTGGGGATCTAGGTACCGAGAATGGATATGTGCGTGACTTTCAAAGGTTCTTCCGTGAGGACGACGAAGATGGCATGGCGGGCATTCGCAGTTATCTAGAAGGTCCAAGCACCGCCAATCAAAGGATCGAGTACTGGTGGTCCTTCCTTCGAAGGGAGTGCATGGAATTTTGGATCTATTTTTTTCGCGATTTGCAAGATGACGGTGATTTCATTGGCAATTTCGTAGATGTCAATCTCCTACGGTTTTGTTTCTTACATCTCATCCAGGTAAGAGCAATGGCAATTTTTACCTCCATTTTAGATTTGCATGACCATCGACCAAAATTAAGAATCAGAAATTAAGATTAGAAGAAAATCTTTAACTTTACTTTATAATATCATATAGATCTAGGCCTTTAATTGTTCTTTTACAGTGATCAACTTTTTTGTTCGCACTGCAAATGAATTGAAGCAGCGCAAGGATCTGGTTCTGGACATTTCAGAATGTCGATCCCCAAGAAGTAACGAAGTTGGATATTGATCAAACTTTCAAAAGGATCAATGTAAAAAAAAGTTGGGGCGTTTTTGCAGGGTAGCTTTGCCCCCCCCCCTCCAAAGGGTCAGGGGTGCTGCTCTCAGGGGCCTGATTTAATATAGCATTTAGTAACCGAAGCCATAGATGTTTAATCATGCTTCAGTGCCGAATAGAATATTGCCAAACATTTTACATTTTAAATTTCATGTTTCCTCCCTTGTGTCTTTTGTTGACGGTATACTGGTTTATGCTTAAAATATTAAATGACGCCGTTTTATCTCTTTCCCATCTCAATTGCAGGCTGAGCTTGATGAAGTGGTAGATGTATGGGATCGGCATCTCATTAGACCATCGAGGAACGTCCAAGCTCCTAGCGGCCGCCCAAACATCATGTTCAACTTGCCGTCTTTGTACACTACAAGAGATTATCTGCATGGTGTGAGCCAGGAACGTATGCAAGCATGCAAAGAGGAATGTGTTTTCAGAAAAACAATACCATGTGATGAAGACATCTTTGAACTCTGTTGCATCGTGATGAATGAAGTTGGGTACGAGTATCCAAGAGACCGACACGGTGCTCGACTTCTTTATGTAGCTCTTCGACGTGAGATAACACACTTGCTTAACAATTAATTCTGTCTGAAGGTGCAGCAGCTATAGGTTCAAACCAACTTAACCAAGGAATACAAACAATGCCTGTTCATGTGGGTGTGTTTTAAGTTTTTCCTTTTTGTTCTTCTTAAGGAAATAAGCATAGTCTAATTGCCTTCTCGCCAATCATTGGTTTTGTACACAGTTTGACCTAGATTATCTGGCCACTATCTGGCAAGGAATTTTTTTTCCTCACTCTTTGCTTCAAGATTGAGGGAAAGTTTCTTACTTTGTTTTATTTAAATTTTGTACAAACAAAATGAAACAAGTCTGGAACAAAAGCTTGCCATTTAAATGTATAAGTTTGTTCATATACCAGTTTAATTAAGTAATAGGATATGCTCTATATAGAGACATGTTGTCTAGGACTTGTCTCTCATATATGGCCAAATCAATTATCTGGATGAAGGCCGGTCCCGACCAGATAACCGAGGTCGAACTAAAATAATTCAGCAATGAGTCAATGGAGGTTTACATTTCAAAGTGATGGACAAGTATTGATTTCTTGTAACTTTTTATTGAAAGTAGAAAAAAAGATTGACACAGATCTCGGTACAAAATCTATAAGGACTACATAGGCACTATGTAGGCATCTTAAGCATTTTATTGAAGTTTTTCATACTCAACTTTCTTACTGCTTTGTTCGCCTTGGACATATTGTAATTGTTCTGTTCATGTCATATTACTACATGTAATTAAATCAACTTGATTATCTTCCAGACTTGCCTTTGATGTTCTATGTGTTATACATACAACTCGGACTCATGGACTCAGTAGCATTATGGCACTGCATGGGCCAGCAGCTGTGGGTATGCGTTACTTGTGACCATCTAATTAAGGCCCCAAAGTTTAAAACAAAAAACATATATTGACCCTATATGGAAAGTGGCACTGAACCAAACAAATTTACTGTGGACTGTGGAGCCCTACAAGTACATGTATGTTACCAAAAACACACATTCAATGGAATCTGCAAGTGGGACAATGTACATGGTTATTTTCAAGATTGGTAGATAGTGAAACACAGCAAAATGAAAGTCGTATCATTAATTCTTCTTAAACCAACTTCTCTGGTTTTTTATAATATGCCTTGGACCAATAACAATAAAACACAAAAACGCCATAAACGTTCTTTCACTATGGTCATTTGGTCCAGTTAAAATTAACAACATGAAGGATTCTCTTGGTACTTTATGATATGCCTTAACCAAACAACATTAAAACACAACACCATAACTGTTCTCAAAGCAATACGCCTACCTACCATGTTCATGGTTATTTGCAAGATTGGTAGATAGTCAAAACACAACAAAATGAAAGTCCTAATAACCCGTTGAAGACTAGTCCTGATTATACTCCGGCTGGGGTCTACGGGAAATGTGTGTTATAGCAAAATAAGCTCGTCTTCAACGGGTCAATTCTTCTTTAAATAACTAACTTTTTCCAATAATATACCGTAAAGTAAACGAATTGAAGGTTCTCTTGGTTCTTCATTATATGCCTTGGACCAATAACATTAAAACACAACACCATATTAAACCCATTTGATCCGAATAAAACATGGCATGAAGGTTCTCTTGGATCTTCACGATACATGTATATCCTTGGGTCCAACATTAAAACACACCACCCTGAATGTTCTTTTCATGTCACTTCATAAACCCACTTAATCCAATATCCTTGAACACCGGGGGGGGGGGGGGGGAGGGGGGTACATGCCTAGTAAGGTATACACAGTACAGGAGTGTGACGCTCTAATGGGCGACTTTTTGGCCCAAAAAATTATACTATATATTTTTGCCCATTTCGTCGATAAATTGCACAAAAAGGTAATTATTCTTAATAAAACCCCTAATAATGGGTTCCCTTCTCCGCCAAAATGAACCTTAACAAGTGGAATGCCTCTGGCCGTCTCACCTGCATCACGCGATTCAATATAGCAGCAGTGCTGATTTTGAAAACTACTATAACTCGCACAAGATGTTCAGTGATACTTGGTTACTCTTATTTCTACGTTTTATGAACTAGACCCATACACTTATAGAGATATGATGGTAATTCAACATATACCCCCAACGTGGCCAAAGTTCATTGACCTTACATGACCTTTGACCTTGATCATGTGACCTGAAACTCGTACAGGATGTTCAGTGATACTTGATTACTCTTATGTCCAAGTTTCAAGAGAAAGATCCATCAACTTTCCAAGTTATGATGGTAATTCAACAGATACCCCCATTATGGCCAAAGTTCATTGACCTTTGACCTTGGTCATGTGACCTAAAATGCGCAAAGGATGTTCAGTGATACTTCATTACTCTTATGTCCAAGTTTTATGAACTAGACCAACACACTTTCAAAGTTATGGCGGTAATTCAACAAATACCCCAATTTGACCAAAGTTCATTGACCCTAAATGACCGTTGAACTTGATCATGTGACCTGAAACTTGCACAGGATGTTCAGTAATACTTGATTACTATTATGTCCAAGTTTCATGAATCAGATCCATAAACTTTTAAAGTTATGATGGTAAATCTACAGATACCCCCAATTCGGCCAAAGTTCATTGACCCTAAATGACCATTGACCTTGGTCATGTGACGTGAAACTCATGCAGGATGTTCAGTGATACTTGATTAACCTTATGTATAAGTTTCATGAACTAGGTCCATATATTTTCTAAGTTATGATGACATTTCAAAAACTTAACCTTAGGTTAAGATTTTGATGTTGATTCCCCCAACATGGTCTAAGTTCATTGACCCTAAATGACCATTGACCTTGGTCATGTGACGTGAAACTCATGCAGGATGTTCGGTAATACTTGATTAACCTTATGGCCAAGTTTCATGAACTAGGTCCATATACATATTAAGTTATGCTGTCATTTCAAAAACTTAACCTCAGGTTAAGATTTGGTGTTGACGCCGCCGCCGCCGCCGTCGGAAAAGCGGCGCCTATAGTCTCACTCTGCTATGCAGGTGAGACAAAAATGGGTTGGGTTTTGCGGCTTCAGCGACACACTCCCATCAGAACCAAATCTGAGTCCCCCCCCCCCTTGGGTTTTAACATCATATTATGACTGTTCTGTGTTTCTTTGTGGAATTCCTGGGTCTAATATGATTTAAACTCAAAACAGTGAACCAAAATTCACTTGTTAATTAAACAAAGATGGGTTCTCTTCTATAGAAACATCATGTTAAAAAAAGCCCATTTATACAATGAAAACAAGGGAAAATCTTGGCAAGAAGAGCCAATATCAAAACAAAGTGCAGTGTATCAAAATGTACAAAATATTTGGCATATTATAGTCATTGAATTTAACACCATCATTGTACAAAAACATTGATATTCTACAGTCTCTTGAACTCTCTTCGTGAACCAAATTGGTCCTACATTAATCTAATTCAAAATGAAGGTTCTCTTTAAGTGCTTTGAACATGATATGCCTTGTATCATGTACATTTTAACAACAGATCATTTTAATTATAGGGTAGAATACCTCATTTCGATTACTTAAGAGTGAATCGACATAAAATCTACCTATTTTAAATTGGGGCTTTATTACTGCACATACTTCTTTCTTTGGATTGGTTTTCAATTTTGTCTCTTTCTGATGTCAAATACCATTTTGATAAATTTGAGCTCATTATTAATAGGAAAATTGAATAATGTACATACATCTATATTCATCCAATCAAAGCATATTCGGAGCAAGAAAAAAAATGCAGCGGGAAGTGGTTGTCTCTATGGTAATGTTAGTAAACAGATTTTCCAAAAGTGACACAGAAGATTTGTTCACCTTTCACAAAAATCGTCTATGCCCACCAAAGAGTGAATGTAATGGCAAAATGAGATCATCACTGAATCACGCACACCCACATTTATCTGAAATGGTGAAATACGTTTATACATTTGGTACCAAAGTTACTTGGGAAGCCATTTTCTGAGAGTACACTTTTGTGATACACTACATTGTATGTATAAATACCAGATTGATTTCTGCATATTAATTCATTCAATATAATTTTTTGGTGTTTCAACACCATATCTGAAGCATGAAGATGTTTAATACTAAACCTTTGCAAATATGCACAATTGCTATCACTGCCATATGTCTCACACCTGCAAATTTCAAGCTAATTAATAAATGTAAACAATTAGAGAAGACAGCCTACTTTCATCTTCATAAAGCAATGAGTTGTTCTGAGGAAGTTTAATAAAGGACAAAAATAAAGGGTTTTCTGCAAAATGTAGTCAGGTAGTGTTATGTTTATGCTGCATATTTAATTAATGATGCATGCTGCGTACGGGAAGTCAACTTTGAACTTGGGTAAGCCTTCATGTTTCTCAAAGCCAATACACCGATATTTGACAGTTTCCCGCATTAATTTAAGATATAAAGCAACAAAATTCAAGATTAAACTTGAAACTGTGCAGTACCCTGGAGGAAATGTACGAGTAACCAGTAGCCATTAACCAAAATCAAAGTTCATATATCCTGATGCTAATACACAATCCCACTCTTGGCGAAATTCCCGGTAACTTCCATAGGTACTTGGAAGTTCAAGAGTAGGCCCACATGTATGTGCCACTGGTCGCCTGCCTGCACCTTCTAGAGACGTGAATTGAACCATTATTTTGGAAACGCTCATCACTTCAGATCCTGTCAGAAAATGCATTAATTTTTTCAATCCTTTCTTGTCTTGCCCCTTAATGTACTGCATGAGGAAACGCACAGTGTTTGACTCTTCCTGGTTGGATGGAATAGCTGAAAAGATCTCACAGACTTTCTTTGTTGTAGGTTGGAGCTCTTGGTATATGCTGAGAACTACCGAGGGGGTTGGAAGCTTGCTTAACAACTGAGGAGTCACAACTTCCCTCATACACTGCATCGCATAGCTCCCGTTCTGGATGATGACCTTTTGCGCCAACTGGAACATAAGTGCTAATGATTCCCCTTCTTTTGGTATGGTATGCCCACCTTCTCGGTCAAGGAGGTCAACGAGTGCTTCATGCTCTTCCTCTGTTGTGTTTCCAGACAGTGCAGACTGAACACAAGCTCGATCTCCATCATTTAGGTAAAGCTTGAAAGACTCCATCAAAGTGTCAGGCAGGACTGCATCTTCACCAAATAGCATGCCAATGACGAAAGCTGGTGCCATTCTAAGAGGGAAAATTTTGTGGTCTATGAATCCTTTCACAAGGATTCTTCCAACGGCTTTCCACTCTTCTGGCCCTAGTTCTGGGCACAAACCTGGAACTCTGAAATCTTCCCCATCAGCATACATTTCAAAAAATTGTTTCCAAAAGATTGTGTAAACATCTCTCGACACTCCTTCTGCATCAATTCCAAGTTCGTCCACAAACTCGAATTTTAGAGGGGATGTCATCATATCAGGTGCTTTGAAAATACACAGGAGTTCAGTTATAACCATGCATCTGTGCAGCTTTACCAATGAACGCTTTTCCAACTCTTCTCCCAGAATTTGTAGACCTTGTGTTAGTAGTGGTTCCTCAATAGCAAGACCTTCAGTTCTTGAGGGTGGAGCATTGCTAGTGCTCGGTTGCTCATGATCGGACTCCATTTCCTGCTCCTGTTCTGGTTGTGGTACTAATTCAAAGAGGGTTAGATCAATTACTGACTCAATGGCAGTATGGCTAATACCCGTTTCCGGAGTCAACGGAATCATTGGTAATGTTTCATCCAAGTCCTCATCTGCCTCATCAGGATAGAATGAGATGTCTTCGTCAGTGTCATTGGATGTCTTTTGACTCTTTCCCTTCTTCTTTGAGCAAATATATATCCGCAACATTTTTACTTCTGTCTCTAGGTACAGATCTTCTACATTACCCTCGGAAAATAGCTTTCCTCGAAAATCTTCCACATGGAAATAGAAATCATCCACATGACCTCTGAATGACATATTATCTGGAAAGAAAAGTCTCTTCCCCTCCTTGATGACATCGCCAGCTGTTGCATTTTTCCCCAACTTTAGATGCCTCGTTCCGCCACCCTTAGATGTTCGAATCTGCTTGTACTCCATACTGGCCACATCAAAGTCTTTCCACCCTATCTCCACCCTCCTTTCCTCTTTTTCTGCATTCCTGTTACCAATATTTTTCTTCTGAGATTTCTTGATCTTAATTTTTAATCTGTCTACCATTGATGGCTTTGCTGCTTTTGGTGAACTAGTAGAGTATGATGGCCCTGATTCACACTTGCAAAATGTTACCACTGCTACCCGGTCTCCATATGCTGGGATGTACTGGGATGTTTCTTATCATCAAGCAATGGGATTATTTCCACATCAACCTAATAAGAACAAACAAAAAGATAAAATCTTAGCTTTACTGAATATTGAATTAACATAAAATAATATGATATGATAGACACCTGGATATCTTCCCCAAAAGTCAATATTGTGCACCACCCCCTGCAACCAATCAGAAGCGCACATTTTGGACTTGAGATTCAATTTCAACCAATCAGAAGCACGCATTTTGGACTTGCGAATAATTTTTTTGAGGTGCAATATTAAATGTAGTTTTCCTAATTAAGTTCTTTCTTCCCCATCACAACTCATTGTTTTTTTCTTCTCCAAATTGGTGCTGTGCGAAAGGGTGGGTAGTGTCGCGTCACGTTGCGTGGAATGCCCCCACCCCCCCCTCCACCCCCGGTTTTGCCGAATGGGTGCAGGACTTTTCTATTATAATATTGATATTTGATAATAGGTCTTCTGATAATAAAAATAATGATGATGATGATAACAATAATAATATTTATAATTAATAGAAAGAGAGGAGTCTAAAGCCTCCCCCTCCCCTTCTTAAATTCCCATAAAAAGTATCCCTTTATCTTAATATTTATAATTCATTGATTTTATTCATACCTTTTTTAAATTCAAATCTCATGTGCCCCTCTGGGTTATCAAAGGGCATGGCCACAAATGATGTCAGTTCAGCATTCACTACAAATTTTGTTGGGGGAGTGGGGGGGGGGGGGAAAACATTTTTTTAATTCGAAATTTAGTCCATAAATTACTGTTAAAAAGACATTTTATGTTTTGAATTTTTGGAAATAAAACCTCATTTGAACTGTTGAACTGAACTGTATATGTCTCTCTTCAAACCCTGCCTTAGTATCTTGTTAGATGTGTGCTTTGTCTTCTGTGTGTGTGGGTGTACATGTGTCCAGGTGTGTTAGGGTGTGTGTGCATTTGTGTGTCTTTGACACAAGACTTGCACCCCAAGCATCACTTCTCCAACAGCATTTCATCACATTTCCAGCAGATGGATGAGATGGTATCATTTTGCCTTCTTTGGAGATGAAGCAATGTAGGGTGCTTCCCAGGCGTCCTTTTGTCATTGGACGGCAGAAAAGTAGCAACACTTCTTTACAGTTATGCTCAAAACTCTGCAGCCAACTCTTGTACAGGTACTAACCTTATCTTCAACCATTTTCTGGATTATGTCTTCCTTCAGCCCTCTCTGTCTGAGGAAATCTTTCAATTTCTCCATGATGACTATACTGCAGATGGAAAGAAAAGTGAATAGAAATAAATAAATGAAAAGTGATGAATAAAAGAAAAAAAGTTTTGGGTATGCATAATGCATCCTTACCAGGTTCGAATGTGAAGGGATGGGATGTTATACAGCAGATATATCACATATATTCCACTAATATTTTCATAACTGCAGTATTTTCTTTCATCATTGATATGCTATGTGAGTATCCTAACAAAGTTTCTTATAGTCACATAGAACATTAAAGATGTACTTTTCCTGTATGTTCAAGCCCAGTTACCGGTACTCGCAATGACAATAAAAAAGAACAAAAGTAACAACAAGAATACTACTATAATAAGAACATTAATAGATGTGAGATATTGTGAGTAGGCTATGTACCACATGTTTGTGTACACACACTTGGGTCGACCCCCGTCAATAGCAAATAATCCCTCCAGCCCACGATCATCATTCTATCATTGTCATAAAGTATCCATATCCCCCCCCCTGGCTACGCAAAACACATTTCTATACTCTTTCTCGACTGTGAATACGTCTGACTGACATTATAGTTTTATTTTCTCTTTTTGTCTTAACTGAGCCCAGGGGCGGATCCAGCCGGTGGCAAGGGAGGGGGCCTAAAAAGGGGCCCACTTCGTGCGAAAATTTTTTTTTTTTTTTTGGGGGGGGGGGCAAAAAATTTTTTTTTACTATGAGAATACTTTTTTCCACCGCCACCCCCCCCCCTTGGGCGCCAGGGGTAGTGAGCACAATTTTTTTTGGGGGGCACCCCAAAAAAAATTTACTATGAGAAGGCTTATTTTTTTTCCAACGCCACCCCCCCCCCCCCCCCCCCCCCCCGTTGCCCCCTCTTTCTTTCTCTCTCCCTCTCTCCCCCTCTCTCTTTTTTTCTCTCTACCCCTCTCTCTATATTGATAGGTTCACATGGTGTGATTACCATGATAATCAGAATAGATTGATATATATGATGACGGTACGTAAATGTAAGGTGAGGTAGATCTAGGCCTATATCAGTATATGTAATTAAGAAAAGTAATATTTCAAAATGATATTGTGTGGGTTTACGTTAATTTTTAAACTCACCTAGCTGGCAATCACATTCACAACAGTACTTGGAAGTGTAATTATTTAAGCTTTGGAAATGTCTGACTTGTTATAGTTATAACAGGACCCCCTCCCCGCCCCCCCCCCCCCTTCTCTCGATTCCTCTCTTGATCCAACTCTCTCCCTATATATGGATCGAGGTTGATTAATCATGATATTAAGAAGAGATTGGTAGATATGACCACGGTATATAAATGTTTAGTGAGGTATTCTTAATTAAGAAAATAATTATTATGGGCCTACTCTTGATTTTGGGTATGTTTTAGTAGGATATCTCCACGCCGGAGTTATGGGTCAAATCTAGATACGATTCCGAACTAGCGTCGGCTAGGCTAGACAGAAAAGTCTGTTCCGACTCTGAGGAGAACAGACAGATTTTTGTGTCTAGAGCTATAGGCCTACGTCACTCAAGGCTTGGTGATAATGTGAAATATTGATATCAATATTTCACATTATCACCAAGCCCTTAAGGCTACTCAAGCCAAGACCAAGCCATAGCTAGCTTCAAAACAATCAAGCTGCATACATTCGGATGGCTAAGCGCTGAAGGAGGAGCTCGCCGGCGATGGCTAACCGGCCTGGGGATGCAGCGGCACCCTCCGTTGATACCCTTTTCGCCGGCCTGGTCGGAACGAAGTCAGTCCTAATTAGACCTAACGTTACAAGACTGTGAAGACTCTCAATTAAATATAAATCGCTCTATCCTAGGCCTATAGGATAAAGGTTTATAGTCGATCTGTAGTCACGTTAAAAGCAGTAAAATAAAGTAAACGTACCAATACATCTATCCAGGTCTTACTTGTCTCCGTCCTTGGCATGCATGACCGACCCCACTCAGAAAATCGTCAGTAGCATGCTTCTTCTTCTTGTTGTTATAATGTTGGGTACCCAGGTCTGTTACCAGGCTGAAGCCAGCGCACAAACCCAGCGCACAGAATATAGTGCAGCAAGCCAGCGAACAAACCCAGCGCACAGAGCTATCGCGATACAAAACGCCCAGCAACGTGTGCGTAGTCTATTAGTTGCAGACCCTAAATACAGCTTAAATTCACAAACGTCTCGAATATTGTCATAATGCGCACGGAAATGGTATTTAGTTAAAAGGCATAGTTACCCAAACTTACCGTGATTGAAAATATGGAATTTCCGTTATGCATTATTCCACATTAAGATTGCTTCAAATATTAGTATATGACTGATAACATTTGATTACAATCATAAAGAATTGAATGGAGTATATATGACATGACAATGGCATATGCAGTGCAGCTGAAAATAATACAGATCAAGAAGAATCAAACACGGGATCAAACAAAGTTGGTAAAACAATATCGGACAAGGATAACAGAGTTATGATATTTTAAAGATCCGCATTTCGGACAGTTCTATATGCATTTCTTTTTTAACATTCAATGGAGAAAAGTAATCTCTTCTGTATACTTATTCCCACTTTTTTTTGTAATCATAAGAAATCATGATTATTCAAAGTTCCTCCTCCTAGAATTAAAAATATTGCATCAAAAATATTTAAAGCATTTGTTCATTAATGGACATTATTTTGATATAAGAGACATTACATGATTAAAAAAATGATTTCATGTAAGAACATTTTATATAAGCAAGACGAAAGTTGGAACACGATCGAAATCATAATCACTTCAAATGGATAGTCATGACTGCGTGCATTTTATTTTCACAAAATACTGCTGACTTCAATATTCATTATCAGATTTTGATGATTGCTTCCGTATTCTCCTTTGTAAATTTAACTCTTATTGATAACTATATTATTCCCAGCGCGGAGGATGAATCAATTTTATGTTTTCTAAGTTTCCTATATGTATCAATATATTTTTTAATATTCCCTTAAAAAAATGCATAAATTAATGATTTTATGTGAAGGATCAGTCCCTCTCACATGGGCCTTGAACCAGGGGGGGGGGGGGGGCAGACCCACATTACATTCTCAATAAAAATTACATACTGAACGACATTGATCCATGCATCCCTTGCGTTTCGAGAAATCTTAGACCCGGCCCGTCCCCCTTTTCTGTGCACCACTGTTCACCCCTAAATCGATGGAATGACTAATAAAGATCAATTTCGCTGATTTTCAAGACATAAAAAGGTGATTTCGATTAGCGGCGAATTTATTCCCAGCCCCCGGCCACCAAAGTGGAATAGTTGGAATACACGTACATAATATATAGCACGCCATAACAGCTCGCGCGATATTTTCGGCAATGCACCCCCACCTTTCGGGGCACCGTAGACCCCGTCCTCCTTTTCTGTGCACCAATGTTCACCCCTAGATCGATGGAATGATTAATGAAGATCAATTTGGTTCATTTTCAAGACATAAAAAGGTGATTTCGATTAGCGGCGAATTTATTACCAAACCAAAGTGGAATTGTTGGAATACACGTATATAATACATAGCATTTTCGTCCATGCACCCCCTACCTTTCGGGGCATCGTAGACCCCGTCCCCCTTTCCTGTGCACCAATGTTCACCCCTAAATCGATGGAATGACTAATAAAGATCAATTTCGCTGATTTTCAAGACATAAAAAGGTGATTTCGATTAGCGGCGAATTTATTACCAGCCCCCGGCCACCAAAGTGGAATAGTTGGAATACACGTACATAATATATAGCACGCCATAACAGCTCGCGCGATATTTTCGGCAATGCACCCCCACCTTTCGGGGCACCGTAGACCCCGTCCTCCTTTTCTGTGCACCAATGTTCACCCCTAGATCGATGGAATGATTAATGAAGATCAATTTGGTTCATTTTCAAGACATAAAAAGGTGATTTCGATTAGCGGCGAATTTATTACCAAACCAAAGTGGAATTGTTGGAATACACGTATATAATACATAGCATTTTCGTCCATGCACCCCCTACCTTTCGGGGCATCGTAGACCCCGTCCCCCTTTCCTGTGCACCAATGTTCACCCCTAAATCGATGGAATGACTAATAAAGATCAATTTCGCTGATTTTCAAGACATAAAAAGGTGATTTCGATTAGCGGCGAATTTATTACCAGCCCCCGGCCACCAAAGTGGAATAGTTGGAATACACGTACATAATATATAGCACGCCATAACAGCTCGCGCGATATTTTCGGCAATGCACCCCCACCTTTCGGGGCACCGTAGACCCCGTCCTCCTTTTCTGTGCACCAATGTTCACCCCTAGATCGATGGAATGATTAATGAAGATCAATTTGGTTCATTTTCAAGACATAAAAAGGTGATTTCGATTAGCGGCGAATTTATTACCAAACCAAAGTGGAATTGTTGGAATACACGTATATAATACATAGCATTTTCGTCCATGCACCCCCTACCTTTCGGGGCATCGTAGACCCCGTCCCCCTTTCCTGTGCACCAATGTTCACCCCTAAATCGATGGAATGACTAATAAAGATCAATTTCGCTGATTTTCAAGACATAAAAAGGTGATTTCGATTAGCGGCGAATTTATTACCAGCCCCCGGCCACCAAAGTGGAATAGTTGGAATACACGTACATAATATATAGCACGCCATAACAGCTCGCGCGATATTTTCGGCAATGCACCCCCACCTTTCGGGGCACCGTAGACCCCGTCCTCCTTTTCTGTGCACCAATGTTCACCCCTAGATCGATGGAATGATTAATGAAGATCAATTTGGTTCATTTTCAAGACATAAAAAGGTGATTTCGATTAGCGGCGAATTTATTACCAAACCAAAGTGGAATTGTTGGAATACACGTATATAATACATAGCATTTTCGTCCATGCACCCCCTACCTTTCGGGGCATCGTAGACCCCGTCCCCCTTTCCTGTGCACCAATGTTCACCCCTAAATCGATGGAATGACTAATAAAGATCAATTTCGCTGATTTTCAAGACATAAAAAGGTGATTTCGATTAGCGGCGAATTTATTACCAGCCCCCGGCCACCAAAGTGGAATAGTTGGAATACACGTACATAATATATAGCACGCCATAACAGCTCGCGCGATATTTTCGGCAATGCACCCCCACCTTTCGGGGCACCGTAGACCCCGTCCTCCTTTTCTGTGCACCAATGTTCACCCCTAGATCGATGGAATGATTAATGAAGATCAATTTGGTTCATTTTCAAGACATAAAAAGGTGATTTCGATTAGCGGCGAATTTATTACCAAACCAAAGTGGAATTGTTGGAATACACGTATATAATACATAGCATTTTCGTCCATGCACCCCCTACCTTTCGGGGCATCGTAGACCCCGTCCCCCTTTCCTGTGCACCAATGTTCACCCCTAAATCGATGGAATGACTAATAAAGATCAATTTCGCTGATTTTCAAGACATAAAAAGGTGATTTCGATTAGCGGCGAATTTATTACCAGCCCCCGGCCACCAAAGTGGAATAGTTGGAATACACGTACATAATATATAGCACGCCATAACAGCTCGCGCGATATTTTCGGCAATGCACCCCCACCTTTCGGGGCACCGTAGACCCCGTCCTCCTTTTCTGTGCACCAATGTTCACCCCTAGATCGATGGAATGATTAATGAAGATCAATTTGGTTCATTTTCAAGACATAAAAAGGTGATTTCGATTAGCGGCGAATTTATTACCAAACCAAAGTGGAATTGTTGGAATACACGTATATAATACATAGCATTTTCGTCCATGCACCCCCTACCTTTCGGGGCATCGTAGACCCCGTCCCCCTTTCCTGTGCACCAATGTTCACCCCTAAATCGATGGAATGACTAATAAAGATCAATTTCGCTGATTTTCAAGACATAAAAAGGTGATTTCGATTAGCGGCGAATTTATTACCAGCCCCCGGCCACCAAAGTGGAATAGTTGGAATACACGTACATAATATATAGCACGCCATAACAGCTCGCGCGATATTTTCGGCAATGCACCCCCACCTTTCGGGGCACCGTAGACCCCGTCCTCCTTTTCTGTGCACCAATGTTCACCCCTAGATCGATGGAATGATTAATGAAGATCAATTTGGTTCATTTTCAAGACATAAAAAGGTGATTTCGATTAGCGGCGAATTTATTACCAAACCAAAGTGGAATTGTTGGAATACACGTATATAATACATAGCATTTTCGTCCATGCACCCCCTACCTTTCGGGGCATCGTAGACCCCGTCCCCCTTTCCTGTGCACCAATGTTCACCCCTAAATCGATGGAATGACTAATAAAGATCAATTTCGCTGATTTTCAAGACATAAAAAGGTGATTTCGATTAGCGGCGAATTTATTACCAGCCCCCGGCCACCAAAGTGGAATAGTTGGAATACACGTACATAATATATAGCACGCCATAACAGCTCGCGCGATATTTTCGGCAATGCACCCCCACCTTTCGGGGCACCGTAGACCCCGTCCTCCTTTTCTGTGCACCAATGTTCACCCCTAGATCGATGGAATGATTAATGAAGATCAATTTGGTTCATTTTCAAGACATAAAAAGGTGATTTCGATTAGCGGCGAATTTATTACCAAACCAAAGTGGAATAGTTGGAATACACGTACATAATATATAGCACGCCATAACAGCTCGCGCGATATTTTCGGCAATGCACCCCCACCTTTCGGGGCACCGTAGACCCCGTCCTCCTTTTCTGTGCACCAATGTTCACCCCTAGATCGATGGAATGATTAATGAAGATCAATTTGGTTCATTTTCAAGACATAAAAAGGTGATTTCGATTAGCGGCGAATTTATTACCAAACCAAAGTGGAATAGTTGGAATACACGTACATAATATATAGCACGCCATAACAGCTCGCGCGATATTTTCGGCAATGCACCCCCACCTTTCGGGGCACCGTAGACCCCGTCCTCCTTTTCTGTGCACCAATGTTCACCCCTAGATCGATGGAATGATTAATGAAGATCAATTTGGTTCATTTTCAAGACATAAAAAGGTGATTTCGATTAGCGGCGAATTTATTACCAAACCAAAGTGGAATTGTTGGAATACACGTATATAATACATAGCATTTTCGTCCATGCACCCCCTACCTTTCGGGGCATCGTAGACCCCGTCCCCCTTTCCTGTGCACCAATGTTCACCCCTAAATCGATGGAATGACTAATAAAGATCAATTTCGCTGATTTTCAAGACATAAAAAGGTGATTTCGATTAGCGGCGAATTTATTACCAGCCCCCGGCCACCAAAGTGGAATAGTTGGAATACACGTACATAATATATAGCACGCCATAACAGCTCGCGCGATATTTTCGGCAATGCACCCCCACCTTTCGGGGCACCGTAGACCCCGTCCTCCTTTTCTGTGCACCAATGTTCACCCCTAGATCGATGGAATGATTAATGAAGATCAATTTGGTTCATTTTCAAGACATAAAAAGGTGATTTCGATTAGCGGCGAATTTATTACCAAACCAAAGTGGAATTGTTGGAATACACGTATATAATACATAGCATTTTCGTCCATGCACCCCCTACCTTTCGGGGCATCGTAGACCCCGTCCCCCTTTCCTGTGCACCAATGTTCACCCCTAAATCGATGGAATGACTAATAAAGATCAATTTCGCTGATTTTCAAGACATAAAAAGGTGATTTCGATTAGCGGCGAATTTATTACCAGCCCCCGGCCACCAAAGTGGAATAGTTGGAATACACGTACATAATATATAGCACGCCATAACAGCTCGCGCGATATTTTCGGCAATGCACCCCCACCTTTCGGGGCACCGTAGACCCCGTCCTCCTTTTCTGTGCACCAATGTTCACCCCTAGATCGATGGAATGATTAATGAAGATCAATTTGGTTCATTTTCAAGACATAAAAAGGTGATTTCGATTAGCGGCGAATTTATTACCAAACCAAAGTGGAATAGTTGGAATACACGTACATAATATATAGCACGCCATAACAGCTCGCGCGATATTTTCGGCAATGCACCCCCACCTTTCGGGGCACCGTAGACCCCGTCCTCCTTTTCTGTGCACCAATGTTCACCCCTAGATCGATGGAATGATTAATGAAGATCAATTTGGTTCATTTTCAAGACATAAAAAGGTGATTTCGATTAGCGGCGAATTTATTACCAAACCAAAGTGGAATAGTTGGAATACACGTACATAATATATAGCACGCCATAACAGCTCGCGCGATATTTTCGGCAATGCACCCCCACCTTTCGGGGCACCGTAGACCCCGTCCTCCTTTTCTGTGCACCAATGTTCACCCCTAGATCGATGGAATGATTAATGAAGATCAATTTGGTTCATTTTCAAGACATAAAAAGGTGATTTCGATTAGCGGCGAATTTATTACCAAACCAAAGTGGAATTGTTGGAATACACGTATATAATACATAGCATTTTCGTCCATGCACCCCCTACCTTTCGGGGCATCGTAGACCCCGTCCCCCTTTCCTGTGCACCAATGTTCACCCCTAAATCGATGGAATGACTAATAAAGATCAATTTCGCTGATTTTCAAGACATAAAAAGGTGATTTCGATTAGCGGCGAATTTATTACCAGCCCCCGGCCACCAAAGTGGAATAGTTGGAATACACGTACATAATATATAGCACGCCATAACAGCTCGCGCGATATTTTCGGCAATGCACCCCCACCTTTCGGGGCACCGTAGACCCCGTCCTCCTTTTCTGTGCACCAATGTTCACCCCTAGATCGATGGAATGATTAATGAAGATCAATTTGGTTCATTTTCAAGACATAAAAAGGTGATTTCGATTAGCGGCGAATTTATTACCAAACCAAAGTGGAATTGTTGGAATACACGTATATAATACATAGCATTTTCGTCCATGCACCCCCTACCTTTCGGGGCATCGTAGACCCCGTCCCCCTTTCCTGTGCACCAATGTTCACCCCTAAATCGATGGAATGACTAATAAAGATCAATTTCGCTGATTTTCAAGACATAAAAAGGTGATTTCGATTAGCGGCGAATTTATTACCAGCCCCCGGCCACCAAAGTGGAATAGTTGGAATACACGTACATAATATATAGCACGCCATAACAGCTCGCGCGATATTTTCGGCAATGCACCCCCACCTTTCGGGGCACCGTAGACCCCGTCCTCCTTTTCTGTGCACCAATGTTCACCCCTAGATCGATGGAATGATTAATGAAGATCAATTTGGTTCATTTTCAAGACATAAAAAGGTGATTTCGATTAGCGGCGAATTTATTACCAAACCAAAGTGGAATAGTTGGAATACACGTACATAATATATAGCACGCCATAACAGCTCGCGCGATATTTTCGGCAATGCACCCCCACCTTTCGGGGCACCGTAGACCCCGTCCTCCTTTTCTGTGCACCAATGTTCACCCCTAGATCGATGGAATGATTAATGAAGATCAATTTGGTTCATTTTCAAGACATAAAAAGGTGATTTCGATTAGCGGCGAATTTATTACCAAACCAAAGTGGAATAGTTGGAATACACGTACATAATATATAGCACGCCATAACAGCTCGCGCGATATTTTCGGCAATGCACCCCCACCTTTCGGGGCACCGTAGACCCCGTCCTCCTTTTCTGTGCACCAATGTTCACCCCTAGATCGATGGAATGATTAATGAAGATCAATTTGGTTCATTTTCAAGACATAAAAAGGTGATTTCGATTAGCGGCGAATTTATTACCAAACCAAAGTGGAATTGTTGGAATACACGTATATAATACATAGCATTTTCGTCCATGCACCCCCTACCTTTCGGGGCATCGTAGACCCCGTCCCCCTTTCCTGTGCACCAATGTTCACCCCTAAATCGATGGAATGACTAATAAAGATCAATTTCGCTGATTTTCAAGACATAAAAAGGTGATTTCGATTAGCGGCGAATTTATTACCAGCCCCCGGCCACCAAAGTGGAATAGTTGGAATACACGTACATAATATATAGCACGCCATAACAGCTCGCGCGATATTTTCGGCAATGCACCCCCACCTTTCGGGGCACCGTAGACCCCGTCCTCCTTTTCTGTGCACCAATGTTCACCCCTAGATCGATGGAATGATTAATGAAGATCAATTTGGTTCATTTTCAAGACATAAAAAGGTGATTTCGATTAGCGGCGAATTTATTACCAAACCAAAGTGGAATTGTTGGAATACACGTATATAATACATAGCATTTTCGTCCATGCACCCCCTACCTTTCGGGGCATCGTAGACCCCGTCCCCCTTTCCTGTGCACCAATGTTCACCCCTAAATCGATGGAATGACTAATAAAGATCAATTTCGCTGATTTTCAAGACATAAAAAGGTGATTTCGATTAGCGGCGAATTTATTACCAGCCCCCGGCCACCAAAGTGGAATTGTTGGAATACACGTATATAATACATAGCATTTTCGTCCATGCACCCCCTACCTTTCGGGGCATCGTAGACCCCGTCCCCCTTTCCTGTGCACCAATGTTCACCCCTAAATCGATGGAATGACTAATAAAGATCAATTTCGCTGATTTTCAAGACATAAAAAGGTGATTTCGATTAGCGGCGAATTTATTACCAGCCCCCGGCCACCAAAGTGGAATAGTTGGAATACACGTACATAATATATAGCACGCCATAACAGCTCGCGCGATATTTTCGGCAATGCACCCCCACCTTTCGGGGCACCGTAGACCCCGTCCTCCTTTTCTGTGCACCAATGTTCACCCCTAGATCGATGGAATGATTAATGAAGATCAATTTGGTTCATTTTCAAGACATAAAAAGGTGATTTCGATTAGCGGCGAATTTATTACCAAACCAAAGTGGAATTGTTGGAATACACGTATATAATACATAGCATTTTCGTCCATGCACCCCCTACCTTTCGGGGCATCGTAGACCCCGTCCCCCTTTCCTGTGCACCAATGTTCACCCCTAAATCGATGGAATGACTAATAAAGATCAATTTCGCTGATTTTCAAGACATAAAAAGGTGATTTCGATTAGCGGCGAATTTATTACCAGCCCCCGGCCACCAAAGTGGAATAGTTGGAATACACGTACATAATATATAGCACGCCATAACAGCTCGCGCGATATTTTCGGCAATGCACCCCCACCTTTCGGGGCACCGTAGACCCCGTCCTCCTTTTCTGTGCACCAATGTTCACCCCTAGATCGATGGAATGATTAATGAAGATCAATTTGGTTCATTTTCAAGACATAAAAAGGTGATTTCGATTAGCGGCGAATTTATTACCAAACCAAAGTGGAATAGTTGGAATACACGTACATAATATATAGCACGCCATAACAGCTCGCGCGATATTTTCGGCAATGCACCCCCACCTTTCGGGGCACCGTAGACCCCGTCCTCCTTTTCTGTGCACCAATGTTCACCCCTAGATCGATGGAATGATTAATGAAGATCAATTTGGTTCATTTTCAAGACATAAAAAGGTGATTTCGATTAGCGGCGAATTTATTACCAAACCAAAGTGGAATAGTTGGAATACACGTACATAATATATAGCACGCCATAACAGCTCGCGCGATATTTTCGGCAATGCACCCCCACCTTTCGGAGCACCGTAGACCCCGTCCTCCTTTTCTGTGCACCAATGTTCACCCCTAGATCGATGGAATGATTAATGAAGATCAATTTGGTTCATTTTCAAGACATAAAAAGGTGATTTCGATTAGCGGCGAATTTATTACCAAACCAAAGTGGAATTGTTGGAATACACGTATATAATACATAGCATTTTCGTCCATGCACCCCCTACCTTTCGGGGCATCGTAGACCCCGTCCCCCTTTCCTGTGCACCAATGTTCACCCCTAAATCGATGGAATGACTAATAAAGATCAATTTCGCTGATTTTCAAGACATAAAAAGGTGATTTCGATTAGCGGCGAATTTATTACCAGCCCCCGGCCACCAAAGTGGAATAGTTGGAATACACGTACATAATATATAGCACGCCATAACAGCTCGCGCGATATTTTCGGCAATGCACCCCCACCTTTCGGGGCACCGTAGACCCCGTCCTCCTTTTCTGTGCACCAATGTTCACCCCTAGATCGATGGAATGATTAATGAAGATCAATTTGGTTCATTTTCAAGACATAAAAAGGTGATTTCGATTAGCGGCGAATTTATTACCAAACCAAAGTGGAATTGTTGGAATACACGTATATAATACATAGCATTTTCGTCCATGCACCCCCTACCTTTCGGGGCATCGTAGACCCCGTCCCCCTTTCCTGTGCACCAATGTTCACCCCTAAATCGATGGAATGACTAATAAAGATCAATTTCGCTGATTTTCAAGACATAAAAAGGTGATTTCGATTAGCGGCGAATTTATTACCAGCCCCCGGCCACCAAAGTGGAATAGTTGGAATACACGTACATAATATATAGCACGCCATAACAGCTCGCGCGATATTTTCGGCAATGCACCCCCACCTTTCGGGGCACCGTAGACCCCGTCCTCCTTTTCTGTGCACCAATGTTCACCCCTAGATCGATGGAATGATTAATGAAGATCAATTTGGTTCATTTTCAAGACATAAAAAGGTGATTTCGATTAGCGGCGAATTTATTACCAAACCAAAGTGGAATAGTTGGAATACACGTACATAATATATAGCACGCCATAACAGCTCGCGCGATATTTTCGGCAATGCACCCCCACCTTTCGGGGCACCGTAGACCCCGTCCTCCTTTTCTGTGCACCAATGTTCACCCCTAGATCGATGGAATGATTAATGAAGATCAATTTGGTTCATTTTCAAGACATAAAAAGGTGATTTCGATTAGCGGCGAATTTATTACCAAACCAAAGTGGAATAGTTGGAATACACGTACATAATATATAGCACGCCATAACAGCTCGCGCGATATTTTCGGCAATGCACCCCCACCTTTCGGGGCACCGTAGACCCCGTCCTCCTTTTCTGTGCACCAATGTTCACCCCTAGATCGATGGAATGATTAATGAAGATCAATTTGGTTCATTTTCAAGACATAAAAAGGTGATTTCGATTAGCGGCGAATTTATTACCAAACCAAAGTGGAATTGTTGGAATACACGTATATAATACATAGCATTTTCGTCCATGCACCCCCTACCTTTCGGGGCATCGTAGACCCCGTCCCCCTTTCCTGTGCACCAATGTTCACCCCTAAATCGATGGAATGACTAATAAAGATCAATTTCGCTGATTTTCAAGACATAAAAAGGTGATTTCGATTAGCGGCGAATTTATTACCAGCCCCCGGCCACCAAAGTGGAATAGTTGGAATACACGTACATAATATATAGCACGCCATAACAGCTCGCGCGATATTTTCGGCAATGCACCCCCACCTTTCGGGGCACCGTAGACCCCGTCCTCCTTTTCTGTGCACCAATGTTCACCCCTAGATCGATGGAATGATTAATGAAGATCAATTTGGTTCATTTTCAAGACATAAAAAGGTGATTTCGATTAGCGGCGAATTTATTACCAAACCAAAGTGGAATTGTTGGAATACACGTATATAATACATAGCATTTTCGTCCATGCACCCCCTACCTTTCGGGGCATCGTAGACCCCGTCCCCCTTTCCTGTGCACCAATGTTCACCCCTAAATCGATGGAATGACTAATAAAGATCAATTTCGCTGATTTTCAAGACATAAAAAGGTGATTTCGATTAGCGGCGAATTTATTACCAGCCCCCGGCCACCAAAGTGGAATTGTTGGAATACACGTATATAATACATAGCATTTTCGTCCATGCACCCCCTACCTTTCGGGGCATCGTAGACCCCGTCCCCCTTTCCTGTGCACCAATGTTCACCCCTAAATCGATGGAATGACTAATAAAGATCAATTTCGCTGATTTTCAAGACATAAAAAGGTGATTTCGATTAGCGGCGAATTTATTACCAGCCCCCGGCCACCAAAGTGGAATAGTTGGAATACACGTACATAATATATAGCACGCCATAACAGCTCGCGCGATATTTTCGGCAATGCACCCCCACCTTTCGGGGCACCGTAGACCCCGTCCTCCTTTTCTGTGCACCAATGTTCACCCCTAGATCGATGGAATGATTAATGAAGATCAATTTGGTTCATTTTCAAGACATAAAAAGGTGATTTCGATTAGCGGCGAATTTATTACCAAACCAAAGTGGAATTGTTGGAATACACGTATATAATACATAGCATTTTCGTCCATGCACCCCCTACCTTTCGGGGCATCGTAGACCCCGTCCCCCTTTCCTGTGCACCAATGTTCACCCCTAAATCGATGGAATGACTAATAAAGATCAATTTCGCTGATTTTCAAGACATAAAAAGGTGATTTCGATTAGCGGCGAATTTATTACCAGCCCCCGGCCACCAAAGTGGAATAGTTGGAATACACGTACATAATATATAGCACGCCATAACAGCTCGCGCGATATTTTCGGCAATGCACCCCCACCTTTCGGGGCACCGTAGACCCCGTCCTCCTTTTCTGTGCACCAATGTTCACCCCTAGATCGATGGAATGATTAATGAAGATCAATTTGGTTCATTTTCAAGACATAAAAAGGTGATTTCGATTAGCGGCGAATTTATTACCAAACCAAAGTGGAATAGTTGGAATACACGTACATAATATATAGCACGCCATAACAGCTCGCGCGATATTTTCGGCAATGCACCCCCACCTTTCGGGGCACCGTAGACCCCGTCCTCCTTTTCTGTGCACCAATGTTCACCCCTAGATCGATGGAATGATTAATGAAGATCAATTTGGTTCATTTTCAAGACATAAAAAGGTGATTTCGATTAGCGGCGAATTTATTACCAAACCAAAGTGGAATAGTTGGAATACACGTACATAATATATAGCACGCCATAACAGCTCGCGCGATATTTTCGGCAATGCACCCCCACCTTTCGGGGCACCGTAGACCCCGTCCTCCTTTTCTGTGCACCAATGTTCACCCCTAGATCGATGGAATGATTAATGAAGATCAATTTGGTTCATTTTCAAGACATAAAAAGGTGATTTCGATTAGCGGCGAATTTATTACCAAACCAAAGTGGAATTGTTGGAATACACGTATATAATACATAGCATTTTCGTCCATGCACCCCCTACCTTTCGGGGCATCGTAGACCCCGTCCCCCTTTCCTGTGCACCAATGTTCACCCCTAAATCGATGGAATGACTAATAAAGATCAATTTCGCTGATTTTCAAGACATAAAAAGGTGATTTCGATTAGCGGCGAATTTATTACCAGCCCCCGGCCACCAAAGTGGAATAGTTGGAATACACGTACATAATATATAGCACGCCATAACAGCTCGCGCGATATTTTCGGCAATGCACCCCCACCTTTCGGGGCACCGTAGACCCCGTCCTCCTTTTCTGTGCACCAATGTTCACCCCTAGATCGATGGAATGATTAATGAAGATCAATTTGGTTCATTTTCAAGACATAAAAAGGTGATTTCGATTAGCGGCGAATTTATTACCAAACCAAAGTGGAATTGTTGGAATACACGTATATAATACATAGCATTTTCGTCCATGCACCCCCTACCTTTCGGGGCATCGTAGACCCCGTCCCCCTTTCCTGTGCACCAATGTTCACCCCTAAATCGATGGAATGACTAATAAAGATCAATTTCGCTGATTTTCAAGACATAAAAAGGTGATTTCGATTAGCGGCGAATTTATTACCAGCCCCCGGCCACCAAAGTGGAATAGTTGGAATACACGTACATAATATATAGCACGCCATAACAGCTCGCGCGATATTTTCGGCAATGCACCCCCACCTTTCGGGGCACCGTAGACCCCGTCCTCCTTTTCTGTGCACCAATGTTCACCCCTAGATCGATGGAATGATTAATGAAGATCAATTTGGTTCATTTTCAAGACATAAAAAGGTGATTTCGATTAGCGGCGAATTTATTACCAAACCAAAGTGGAATAGTTGGAATACACGTACATAATATATAGCACGCCATAACAGCTCGCGCGATATTTTCGGCAATGCACCCCCACCTTCGGGGCACCGTAGACCCCGTCCTCCTTTTCTGTGCACCAATGTTCACCCCTAGATCGATGGAATGATTAATGAAGATCAATTTGGTTCATTTTCAAGACATAAAAAGGTGATTTCGATTAGCGGCGAATTTATTACCAAACCAAAGTGGAATAGTTGGAATACACGTACATAA
Organism: Lytechinus pictus; assembly: GCF_037042905.1. NCBI lineage: Eukaryota > Metazoa > Echinodermata > Echinoidea > Temnopleuroida > Toxopneustidae > Lytechinus > Lytechinus pictus. Next base: position 3,909,432 of record NC_087250.1, read on the forward strand.
TATATAGCACGCCATAACAGCTCGCGCGATATTTTCGGCAATGCACCCCCACCTTTCGGGGCACCGTAGACCCCGTCCTCCTTTTCTGTGCACCAATGTTCACCCCTAGATCGATGGAATGATTAATGAAGATCAATTTGGTTCATTTTCAAGACATAAAAAGGTGATTTCGATTAGCGGCGAATTTATTACCAAACCAAAGTGGAATTGTTGGAATACACGTATATAATACATAGCATTTTCGTCCATGCACCCCCTACCTTTCGGGGCATCGTAGACCCCGTCCCCCTTTCCTGTGCACCAATGTTCACCCCTAAATCGATGGAATGACTAATAAAGATCAATTTCGCTGATTTTCAAGACATAAAAAGGTGATTTCGATTAGCGGCGAATTTATTACCAGCCCCCGGCCACCAAAGTGGAATAGTTGGAATACACGTACATAATATATAGCACGCCATAACAGCTCGCGCGATATTTTCGGCAATGCACCCCCACCTTTCGGGGCACCGTAGACCCCGTCCTCCTTTTCTGTGCACCAATGTTCACCCCTAGATCGATGGAATGATTAATGAAGATCAATTTGGTTCATTTTCAAGACATAAAAAGGTGATTTCGATTAGCGGCGAATTTATTACCAAACCAAAGTGGAATTGTTGGAATACACGTATATAATACATAGCATTTTCGTCCATGCACCCCCTACCTTTCGGGGCATCGTAGACCCCGTCCCCCTTTCCTGTGCACCAATGTTCACCCCTAAATCGATGGAATGACTAATAAAGATCAATTTCGCTGATTTTCAAGACATAAAAAGGTGATTTCGATTAGCGGCGAATTTATTACCAGCCCCCGGCCACCAAAGTGGAATAGTTGGAATACACGTACATAATATATAGCACGCCATAACAGCTCGCGCGATATTTTCGGCAATGCACCCCCACCTTTCGGGGCACCGTAGACCCCGTCCTCCTTTTCTGTGCACCAATGTTCACCCCTAGATCGATGGAATGATTAATGAAGATCAATTTGGTTCATTTTCAAGACATAAAAAGGTGATTTCGATTAGCGGCGAATTTATTACCAAACCAAAGTGGAATAGTTGGAATACACGTACATAATATATAGCACGCCATAACAGCTCGCGCGATATTTTCGGCAATGCACCCCCACCTTTCGGGGCACCGTAGACCCCGTCCTCCTTTTCTGTGCACCAATGTTCACCCCTAGATCGATGGAATGATTAATGAAGATCAATTTGGTTCATTTTCAAGACATAAAAAGGTGATTTCGATTAGCGGCGAATTTATTACCAAACCAAAGTGGAATAGTTGGAATACACGTACATAATATATAGCACGCCATAACAGCTCGCGCGATATTTTCGGCAATGCACCCCCACCTTTCGGGGCACCGTAGACCCCGTCCTCCTTTTCTGTGCACCAATGTTCACCCCTAGATCGATGGAATGATTAATGAAGATCAATTTGGTTCATTTTCAAGACATAAAAAGGTGATTTCGATTAGCGGCGAATTTATTACCAAACCAAAGTGGAATTGTTGGAATACACGTATATAATACATAGCATTTTCGTCCATGCACCCCCTACCTTTCGGGGCATCGTAGACCCCGTCCCCCTTTCCTGTGCACCAATGTTCACCCCTAAATCGATGGAATGACTAATAAAGATCAATTTCGCTGATTTTCAAGACATAAAAAGGTGATTTCGATTAGCGGCGAATTTATTACCAGCCCCCGGCCACCAAAGTGGAATAGTTGGAATACACGTACATAATATATAGCACGCCATAACAGCTCGCGCGATATTTTCGGCAATGCACCCCCACCTTTCGGGGCACCGTAGACCCCGTCCTCCTTTTCTGTGCACCAATGTTCACCCCTAGATCGATGGAATGATTAATGAAGATCAATTTGGTTCATTTTCAAGACATAAAAAGGTGATTTCGATTAGCGGCGAATTTATTACCAAACCAAAGTGGAATTGTTGGAATACACGTATATAATACATAGCATTTTCGTCCATGCACCCCCTACCTTTCGGGGCATCGTAGACCCCGTCCCCCTTTCCTGTGCACCAATGTTCACCCCTAAATCGATGGAATGACTAATAAAGATCAATTTCGCTGATTTTCAAGACATAAAAAGGTGATTTCGATTAGCGGCGAATTTATTACCAGCCCCCGGCCACCAAAGTGGAATAGTTGGAATACACGTACATAATATATAGCACGCCATAACAGCTCGCGCGATATTTTCGGCAATGCACCCCCACCTTTCGGGGCACCGTAGACCCCGTCCTCCTTTTCTGTGCACCAATGTTCACCCCTAGATCGATGGAATGATTAATGAAGATCAATTTGGTTCATTTTCAAGACATAAAAAGGTGATTTCGATTAGCGGCGAATTTATTACCAAACCAAAGTGGAATAGTTGGAATACACGTACATAATATATAGCACGCCATAACAGCTCGCGCGATATTTTCGGCAATGCACCCCCACCTTTCGGGGCACCGTAGACCCCGTCCTCCTTTTCTGTGCACCAATGTTCACCCCTAGATCGATGGAATGATTAATGAAGATCAATTTGGTTCATTTTCAAGACATAAAAAGGTGATTTCGATTAGCGGCGAATTTATTACCAAACCAAAGTGGAATAGTTGGAATACACGTACATAATATATAGCACGCCATAACAGCTCGCGCGATATTTTCGGCAATGCACCCCCACCTTTCGGGGCACCGTAGACCCCGTCCTCCTTTTCTGTGCACCAATGTTCACCCCTAGATCGATGGAATGATTAATGAAGATCAATTTGGTTCATTTTCAAGACATAAAAAGGTGATTTCGATTAGCGGCGAATTTATTACCAAACCAAAGTGGAATTGTTGGAATACACGTATATAATACATAGCATTTTCGTCCATGCACCCCCTACCTTTCGGGGCATCGTAGACCCCGTCCCCCTTTCCTGTGCACCAATGTTCACCCCTAAATCGATGGAATGACTAATAAAGATCAATTTCGCTGATTTTCAAGACATAAAAAGGTGATTTCGATTAGCGGCGAATTTATTACCAGCCCCCGGCCACCAAAGTGGAATAGTTGGAATACACGTACATAATATATAGCACGCCATAACAGCTCGCGCGATATTTTCGGCAATGCACCCCCACCTTTCGGGGCACCGTAGACCCCGTCCTCCTTTTCTGTGCACCAATGTTCACCCCTAGATCGATGGAATGATTAATGAAGATCAATTTGGTTCATTTTCAAGACATAAAAAGGTGATTTCGATTAGCGGCGAATTTATTACCAAACCAAAGTGGAATTGTTGGAATACACGTATATAATACATAGCATTTTCGTCCATGCACCCCCTACCTTTCGGGGCATCGTAGACCCCGTCCCCCTTTCCTGTGCACCAATGTTCACCCCTAAATCGATGGAATGACTAATAAAGATCAATTTCGCTGATTTTCAAGACATAAAAAGGTGATTTCGATTAGCGGCGAATTTATTACCAGCCCCCGGCCACCAAAGTGGAATAGTTGGAATACACGTACATAATATATAGCACGCCATAACAGCTCGCGCGATATTTTCGGCAATGCACCCCCACCTTTCGGGGCACCGTAGACCCCGTCCTCCTTTTCTGTGCACCAATGTTCACCCCTAGATCGATGGAATGATTAATGAAGATCAATTTGGTTCATTTTCAAGACATAAAAAGGTGATTTCGATTAGCGGCGAATTTATTACCAAACCAAAGTGGAATAGTTGGAATACACGTACATAATATATAGCACGCCATAACAGCTCGCGCGATATTTTCGGCAATGCACCCCCACCTTTCGGGGCACCGTAGACCCCGTCCTCCTTTTCTGTGCACCAATGTTCACCCCTAGATCGATGGAATGATTAATGAAGATCAATTTGGTTCATTTTCAAGACATAAAAAGGTGATTTCGATTAGCGGCGAATTTATTACCAAACCAAAGTGGAATAGTTGGAATACACGTACATAATATATAGCACGCCATAACAGCTCGCGCGATATTTTCGGCAATGCACCCCCACCTTTCGGGGCACCGTAGACCCCGTCCTCCTTTTCTGTGCACCAATGTTCACCCCTAGATCGATGGAATGATTAATGAAGATCAATTTGGTTCATTTTCAAGACATAAAAAGGTGATTTCGATTAGCGGCGAATTTATTACCAAACCAAAGTGGAATTGTTGGAATACACGTATATAATACATAGCATTTTCGTCCATGCACCCCCTACCTTTCGGGGCATCGTAGACCCCGTCCCCCTTTCCTGTGCACCAATGTTCACCCCTAAATCGATGGAATGACTAATAAAGATCAATTTCGCTGATTTTCAAGACATAAAAAGGTGATTTCGATTAGCGGCGAATTTATTACCAGCCCCCGGCCACCAAAGTGGAATAGTTGGAATACACGTACATAATATATAGCACGCCATAACAGCTCGCGCGATATTTTCGGCAATGCACCCCCACCTTTCGGGGCACCGTAGACCCCGTCCTCCTTTTCTGTGCACCAATGTTCACCCCTAGATCGATGGAATGATTAATGAAGATCAATTTGGTTCATTTTCAAGACATAAAAAGGTGATTTCGATTAGCGGCGAATTTATTACCAAACCAAAGTGGAATTGTTGGAATACACGTATATAATACATAGCATTTTCGTCCATGCACCCCCTACCTTTCGGGGCATCGTAGACCCCGTCCCCCTTTCCTGTGCACCAATGTTCACCCCTAAATCGATGGAATGACTAATAAAGATCAATTTCGCTGATTTTCAAGACATAAAAAGGTGATTTCGATTAGCGGCGAATTTATTACCAGCCCCCGGCCACCAAAGTGGAATAGTTGGAATACACGTACATAATATATAGCACGCCATAACAGCTCGCGCGATATTTTCGGCAATGCACCCCCACCTTTCGGGGCACCGTAGACCCCGTCCTCCTTTTCTGTGCACCAATGTTCACCCCTAGATCGATGGAATGATTAATGAAGATCAATTTGGTTCATTTTCAAGACATAAAAAGGTGATTTCGATTAGCGGCGAATTTATTACCAAACCAAAGTGGAATAGTTGGAATACACGTACATAATATATAGCACGCCATAACAGCTCGCGCGATATTTTCGGCAATGCACCCCCACCTTTCGGGGCACCGTAGACCCCGTCCTCCTTTTCTGTGCACCAATGTTCACCCCTAGATCGATGGAATGATTAATGAAGATCAATTTGGTTCATTTTCAAGACATAAAAAGGTGATTTCGATTAGCGGCGAATTTATTACCAGCCCCCGGCCACCAAAGTGGAATAGTTGGAATACACGTACATAATATATAGCACGCCATAACAGCTCGCGCGATATTTTCGGCAATGCACCCCCACCTTTCGGGGCACCGTAGACCCCGTCCTCCTTTTCTGTGCACCAATGTTCACCCCTAGATCGATGGAATGATTAATGAAGATCAATTTGGTTCATTTTCAAGACATAAAAAGGTGATTTCGATTAGCGGCGAATTTATTACCAAACCAAAGTGGAATTGTTGGAATACACGTATATAATACATAGCATTTTCGTCCATGCACCCCCTACCTTTCGGGGCATCGTAGACCCCGTCCCCCTTTCCTGTGCACCAATGTTCACCCCTAAATCGATGGAATGACTAATAAAGATCAATTTCGCTGATTTTCAAGACATAAAAAGGTGATTTCGATTAGCGGCGAATTTATTACCAGCCCCCGGCCACCAAAGTGGAATAGTTGGAATACACGTACATAATATATAGCACGCCATAACAGCTCGCGCGATATTTTCGGCAATGCACCCCCACCTTTCGGGGCACCGTAGACCCCGTCCTCCTTTTCTGTGCACCAATGTTCACCCCTAGATCGATGGAATGATTAATGAAGATCAATTTGGTTCATTTTCAAGACATAAAAAGGTGATTTCGATTAGCGGCGAATTTATTACCAGCCCCCGGCCACCAAAGTGGAATTGTTGGAATACACGTATATAATACATAGCATTTTCGTCCATGCACCCCCTACCTTTCGGGGCATCGTAGACCCCGTCCCCCTTTCCTGTGCACCAATGTTCACCCCTAAATCGATGGAATGACTAATAAAGATCAATTTCGCTGATTTTCAAGACATAAAAAGGTGATTTCGATTAGCGGCGAATTTATTACCAGCCCCCGGCCACCAAAGTGGAATAGTTGGAATACACGTACATAATATATAGCACGCCATAACAGCTCGCGCGATATTTTCGGCAATGCACCCCCACCTTTCGGGGCACCGTAGACCCCGTCCTCCTTTTCTGTGCACCAATGTTCACCCCTAGATCGATGGAATGATTAATGAAGATCAATTTGGTTCATTTTCAAGACATAAAAAGGTGATTTCGATTAGCGGCGAATTTATTACCAAACCAAAGTGGAATAGTTGGAATACACGTACATAATATATAGCACGCCATAACAGCTCGCGCGATATTTTCGGCAATGCACCCCCACCTTTCGGGGCACCGTAGACCCCGTCCTCCTTTTCTGTGCACCAATGTTCACCCCTAGATCGATGGAATGATTAATGAAGATCAATTTGGTTCATTTTCAAGACATAAAAAGGTGATTTCGATTAGCGGCGAATTTATTACCAAACCAAAGTGGAATAGTTGGAATACACGTACATAATATATAGCACGCCATAACAGCTCGCGCGATATTTTCGGCAATGCACCCCCACCTTTCGGGGCACCGTAGACCCCGTCCTCCTTTTCTGTGCACCAATGTTCACCCCTAGATCGATGGAATGATTAATGAAGATCAATTTGGTTCATTTTCAAGACATAAAAAGGTGATTTCGATTAGCGGCGAATTTATTACCAAACCAAAGTGGAATTGTTGGAATACACGTATATAATACATAGCATTTTCGTCCATGCACCCCCTACCTTTCGGGGCATCGTAGACCCCGTCCCCCTTTCCTGTGCACCAATGTTCACCCCTAAATCGATGGAATGACTAATAAAGATCAATTTCGCTGATTTTCAAGACATAAAAAGGTGATTTCGATTAGCGGCGAATTTATTACCAGCCCCCGGCCACCAAAGTGGAATAGTTGGAATACACGTACATAATATATAGCACGCCATAACAGCTCGCGCGATATTTTCGGCAATGCACCCCCACCTTTCGGGGCACCGTAGACCCCGTCCTCCTTTTCTGTGCACCAATGTTCACCCCTAGATCGATGGAATGATTAATGAAGATCAATTTGGTTCATTTTCAAGACATAAAAAGGTGATTTCGATTAGCGGCGAATTTATTACCAAACCAAAGTGGAATTGTTGGAATACACGTATATAATACATAGCATTTTCGTCCATGCACCCCCTACCTTTCGGGGCATCGTAGACCCCGTCCCCCTTTCCTGTGCACCAATGTTCACCCCTAAATCGATGGAATGACTAATAAAGATCAATTTCGCTGATTTTCAAGACATAAAAAGGTGATTTCGATTAGCGGCGAATTTATTACCAGCCCCCGGCCACCAAAGTGGAATAGTTGGAATACACGTACATAATATATAGCACGCCATAACAGCTCGCGCGATATTTTCGGCAATGCACCCCCACCTTTCGGGGCACCGTAGACCCCGTCCTCCTTTTCTGTGCACCAATGTTCACCCCTAGATCGATGGAATGATTAATGAAGATCAATTTGGTTCATTTTCAAGACATAAAAAGGTGATTTCGATTAGCGGCGAATTTATTACCAAACCAAAGTGGAATAGTTGGAATACACGTACATAATATATAGCACGCCATAACAGCTCGCGCGATATTTTCGGCAATGCACCCCCACCTTTCGGGGCACCGTAGACCCCGTCCTCCTTTTCTGTGCACCAATGTTCACCCCTAGATCGATGGAATGATTAATGAAGATCAATTTGGTTCATTTTCAAGACATAAAAAGGTGATTTCGATTAGCGGCGAATTTATTACCAAACCAAAGTGGAATAGTTGGAATACACGTACATAATATATAGCACGCCATAACAGCTCGCGCGATATTTTCGGCAATGCACCCCCACCTTTCGGGGCACCGTAGACCCCGTCCTCCTTTTCTGTGCACCAATGTTCACCCCTAGATCGATGGAATGATTAATGAAGATCAATTTGGTTCATTTTCAAGACATAAAAAGGTGATTTCGATTAGCGGCGAATTTATTACCAAACCAAAGTGGAATTGTTGGAATACACGTATATAATACATAGCATTTTCGTCCATGCACCCCCTACCTTTCGGGGCATCGTAGACCCCGTCCCCCTTTCCTGTGCACCAATGTTCACCCCTAAATCGATGGAATGACTAATAAAGATCAATTTCGCTGATTTTCAAGACATAAAAAGGTGATTTCGATTAGCGGCGAATTTATTACCAGCCCCCGGCCACCAAAGTGGAATAGTTGGAATACACGTACATAATATATAGCACGCCATAACAGCTCGCGCGATATTTTCGGCAATGCACCCCCACCTTTCGGGGCACCGTAGACCCCGTCCTCCTTTTCTGTGCACCAATGTTCACCCCTAGATCGATGGAATGATTAATGAAGATCAATTTGGTTCATTTTCAAGACATAAAAAGGTGATTTCGATTAGCGGCGAATTTATTACCAAACCAAAGTGGAATTGTTGGAATACACGTATATAATACATAGCATTTTCGTCCATGCACCCCCTACCTTTCGGGGCATCGTAGACCCCGTCCCCCTTTCCTGTGCACCAATGTTCACCCCTAAATCGATGGAATGACTAATAAAGATCAATTTCGCTGATTTTCAAGACATAAAAAGGTGATTTCGATTAGCGGCGAATTTATTACCAGCCCCCGGCCACCAAAGTGGAATAGTTGGAATACACGTACATAATATATAGCACGCCATAACAGCTCGCGCGATATTTTCGGCAATGCACCCCCACCTTTCGGGGCACCGTAGACCCCGTCCTCCTTTTCTGTGCACCAATGTTCACCCCTAGATCGATGGAATGATTAATGAAGATCAATTTGGTTCATTTTCAAGACATAAAAAGGTGATTTCGATTAGCGGCGAATTTATTACCAAACCAAAGTGGAATAGTTGGAATACACGTACATAATATATAGCACGCCATAACAGCTCGCGCGATATTTTCGGCAATGCACCCCCACCTTTCGGGGCACCGTAGACCCCGTCCTCCTTTTCTGTGCACCAATGTTCACCCCTAGATCGATGGAATGATTAATGAAGATCAATTTGGTTCATTTTCAAGACATAAAAAGGTGATTTCGATTAGCGGCGAATTTATTACCAAACCAAAGTGGAATAGTTGGAATACACGTACATAATATATAGCACGCCATAACAGCTCGCGCGATATTTTCGGCAATGCACCCCCACCTTTCGGGGCACCGTAGACCCCGTCCTCCTTTTCTGTGCACCAATGTTCACCCCTAGATCGATGGAATGATTAATGAAGATCAATTTGGTTCATTTTCAAGACATAAAAAGGTGATTTCGATTAGCGGCGAATTTATTACCAAACCAAAGTGGAATAGTTGGAATACACGTACATAATATATAGCACGCCATAACAGCTCGCGCGATATTTTCGGCAATGCACCCCCACCTTTCGGGGCACCGTAGACCCCGTCCTCCTTTTCTGTGCACCAATGTTCACCCCTAGATCGATGGAATGATTAATGAAGATCAATTTGGTTCATTTTCAAGACATAAAAAGGTGATTTCGATTAGCGGCGAATTTATTACCAAACCAAAGTGGAATAGTTGGAATACACGTACATAATATATAGCACGCCATAACAGCTCGCGCGATATTTTCGGCAATGCACCCCCACCTTTCGGGGCACCGTAGACCCCGTCCTCCTTTTCTGTGCACCAATGTTCACCCCTAGATCGATGGAATGATTAATGAAGATCAATTTGGTTCATTTTCAAGACATAAAAAGGTGATTTCGATTAGCGGCGAATTTATTACCAAACCAAAGTGGAATTGTTGGAATACACGTATATAATACATAGCATTTTCGTCCATGCACCCCCTACCTTTCGGGGCATCGTAGACCCCGTCCCCCTTTCCTGTGCACCAATGTTCACCCCTAAATCGATGGAATGACTAATAAAGATCAATTTCGCTGATTTTCAAGACATAAAAAGGTGATTTCGATTAGCGGCGAATTTATTACCAGCCCCCGGCCACCAAAGTGGAATAGTTGGAATACACGTACATAATATATAGCACGCCATAACAGCTCGCGCGATATTTTCGGCAATGCACCCCCACCTTTCGGGGCACCGTAGACCCCGTCCTCCTTTTCTGTGCACCAATGTTCACCCCTAGATCGATGGAATGATTAATGAAGATCAATTTGGTTCATTTTCAAGACATAAAAAGGTGATTTCGATTAGCGGCGAATTTATTACCAAACCAAAGTGGAATTGTTGGAATACACGTATATAATACATAGCATTTTCGTCCATGCACCCCCTACCTTTCGGGGCATCGTAGACCCCGTCCCCCTTTCCTGTGCACCAATGTTCACCCCTAAATCGATGGAATGACTAATAAAGATCAATTTCGCTGATTTTCAAGACATAAAAAGGTGATTTCGATTAGCGGCGAATTTATTACCAGCCCCCGGCCACCAAAGTGGAATAGTTGGAATACACGTACATAATATATAGCACGCCATAACAGCTCGCGCGATATTTTCGGCAATGCACCCCCACCTTTCGGGGCACCGTAGACCCCGTCCTCCTTTTCTGTGCACCAATGTTCACCCCTAGATCGATGGAATGATTATATAAGATCAATTTGGTTCATTTTCAAGACATAAAAAGGTGATTTCGATTAGCGGCGAATTTATTACCAAACCAAAGTGGAATAGTTGGAATACACGTACATAATATATAGCACGCCATAACAGCTCGCGCGATATTTTCGGCAATGCACCCCCACCTTTCGGGGCACCGTAGACCCCGTCCTCCTTTTCTGTGCACCAATGTTCACCCCTAGATCGATGGAATGATTAATGAAGATCAATTTGGTTCATTTTCAAGACATAAAAAGGTGATTTCGATTAGCGGCGAATTTATTACCAAACCAAAGTGGAATAGTTGGAATACACGTACATAATATATAGCACGCCATAACAGCTCGCGCGATATTTTCGGCAATGCACCCCCACCTTTCGGGGCACCGTAGACCCCGTCCTCCTTTTCTGTGCACCAATGTTCACCCCTAGATCGATGGAATGATTAATGAAGATCAATTTGGTTCATTTTCAAGACATAAAAAGGTGATTTCGATTAGCGGCGAATTTATTACCAAACCAAAGTGGAATTGTTGGAATACACGTATATAATACATAGCATTTTCGTCCATGCACCCCCTACCTTTCGGGGCATCGTAGACCCCGTCCCCCTTTCCTGTGCACCAATGTTCACCCCTAAATCGATGGAATGACTAATAAAGATCAATTTCGCTGATTTTCAAGACATAAAAAGGTGATTTCGATTAGCGGCGAATTTATTACCAGCCCCCGGCCACCAAAGTGGAATAGTTGGAATACACGTACATAATATATAGCACGCCATAACAGCTCGCGCGATATTTTCGGCAATGCACCCCCACCTTTCGGGGCACCGTAGACCCCGTCCTCCTTTTCTGTGCACCAATGTTCACCCCTAGATCGATGGAATGATTAATGAAGATCAATTTGGTTCATTTTCAAGACATAAAAAGGTGATTTCGATTAGCGGCGAATTTATTACCAAACCAAAGTGGAATAGTTGGAATACACGTACATAATATATAGCACGCCATAACAGCTCGCGCGATATTTTCGGCAATGCACCCCCACCTTTCGGGGCACCGTAGACCCCGTCCTCCTTTTCTGTGCACCAATGTTCACCCCTAGATCGATGGAATGATTAATGAAGATCAATTTGGTTCATTTTCAAGACATAAAAAGGTGATTTCGATTAGCGGCGAATTTATTACCAAACCAAAGTGGAATAGTTGGAATACACGTACATAATATATAGCACGCCATAACAGCTCGCGCGATATTTTCGGCAATGCACCCCCACCTTTCGGGGCACCGTAGACCCCGTCCTCCTTTTCTGTGCACCAATGTTCACCCCTAGATCGATGGAATGATTAATGAAGATCAATTTGGTTCATTTTCAAGACATAAAAAGGTGATTTCGATTAGCGGCGAATTTATTACCAAACCAAAGTGGAATAGTTGGAATACACGTACATAATATATAGCACGCCATAACAGCTCGCGCGATATTTTCGGCAATGCACCCCCACCTTTCGGGGCACCGTAGACCCCGTCCTCCTTTTCTGTGCACCAATGTTCACCCCTAGATCGATGGAATGATTAATGAAGATCAATTTGGTTCATTTTCAAGACATAAAAAGGTGATTTCGATTAGCGGCGAATTTATTACCAAACCAAAGTGGAATAGTTGGAATACACGTACATAATATATAGCACGCCATAACAGCTCGCGCGATATTTTCGGCAATGCACCCCCACCTTTCGGGGCACCGTAGACCCCGTCCTCCTTTTCTGTGCACCAATGTTCACCCCTAGATCGATGGAATGATTAATGAAGATCAATTTGGTTCATTTTCAAGACATAAAAAGGTGATTTCGATTAGCGGCGAATTTATTACCAAACCAAAGTGGAATAGTTGGAATACACGTACATAATATATAGCACGCCATAACAGCTCGCGCGATATTTTCGGCAATGCACCCCCACCTTTCGGGGCACCGTAGACCCCGTCCTCCTTTTCTGTGCACCAATGTTCACCCCTAGATCGATGGAATGATTAATGAAGATCAATTTGGTTCATTTTCAAGACATAAAAAGGTGATTTCGATTAGCGGCGAATTTATTACCAAACCAAAGTGGAATTGTTGGAATACACGTATATAATACATAGCATTTTCGTCCATGCACCCCCTACCTTTCGGGGCATCGTAGACCCCGTCCCCCTTTCCTGTGCACCAATGTTCACCCCTAAATCGATGGAATGACTAATAAAGATCAATTTCGCTGATTTTCAAGACATAAAAAGGTGATTTCGATTAGCGGCGAATTTATTACCAGCCCCCGGCCACCAAAGTGGAATAGTTGGAATACACGTACATAATATATAGCACGCCATAACAGCTCGCGCGATATTTTCGGCAATGCACCCCCACCTTTCGGGGCACCGTAGACCCCGTCCTCCTTTTCTGTGCACCAATGTTCACCCCTAGATCGATGGAATGATTAATGAAGATCAATTTGGTTCATTTTCAAGACATAAAAAGGTGATTTCGATTAGCGGCGAATTTATTACCAAACCAAAGTGGAATAGTTGGAATACACGTACATAATATATAGCACGCCATAACAGCTCGCGCGATATTTTCGGCAATGCACCCCCACCTTTCGGGGCACCGTAGACCCCGTCCTCCTTTTCTGTGCACCAATGTTCACCCCTAGATCGATGGAATGATTAATGAAGATCAATTTGGTTCATTTTCAAGACATAAAAAGGTGATTTCGATTAGCGGCGAATTTATTACCAAACCAAAGTGGAATAGTTGGAATACACGTACATAATATATAGCACGCCATAACAGCTCGCGCGATATTTTCGGCAATGCACCCCCACCTTTCGGGGCACCGTAGACCCCGTCCTCCTTTTCTGTGCACCAATGTTCACCCCTAGATCGATGGAATGATTAATGAAGATCAATTTGGTTCATTTTCAAGACATAAAAAGGTGATTTCGATTAGCGGCGAATTTATTACCAAACCAAAGTGGAATAGTTGGAATACACGTACATAATATATAGCACGCCATAACAGCTCGCGCGATATTTTCGGCAATGCACCCCCACCTTTCGGGGCACCGTAGACCCCGTCCTCCTTTTCTGTGCACCAATGTTCACCCCTAGATCGATGGAATGATTAATGAAGATCAATTTGGTTCATTTTCAAGACATAAAAAGGTGATTTCGATTAGCGGCGAATTTATTACCAAACCAAAGTGGAATAGTTGGAATACACGTACATAATATATAGCACGCCATAACAGCTCGCGCGATATTTTCGGCAATGCACCCCCACCTTTCGGGGCACCGTAGACCCCGTCCTCCTTTTCTGTGCACCAATGTTCACCCCTAGATCGATGGAATGATTAATGAAGATCAATTTGGTTCATTTTCAAGACATAAAAAGGTGATTTCGATTAGCGGCGAATTTATTACCAAACCAAAGTGGAATAGTTGGAATACACGTACATAATATATAGCACGCCATAACAGCTCGCGCGATATTTTCGGCAATGCACCCCCACCTTTCGGGGCACCGTAGACCCCGTCCTCCTTTTCTGTGCACCAATGTTCACCCCTAGATCGATGGAATGATTAATGAAGATCAATTTGGTTCATTTTCAAGACATAAAAAGGTGATTTCGATTAGCGGCGAATTTATTACCAAACCAAAGTGGAATAGTTGGAATACACGTACATAATATATAGCACGCCATAACAGCTCGCGCGATATTTTCGGCAATGCACCCCCACCTTTCGGGGCACCGTAGACCCCGTCCTCCTTTTCTGTGCACCAATGTTCACCCCTAGATCGATGGAATGATTAATGAAGATCAATTTGGTTCATTTTCAAGACATAAAAAGGTGATTTCGATTAGCGGCGAATTTATTACCAAACCAAAGTGGAATTGTTGGAATACAAATATCAAATTCATCATCTGAAATAGTAAAATAGCCCTAATTCTTCCGCCACATTAAAACATAGTTTTAAAGTCATTGATGTATCTTCCAATTAGGGCAAAGGAAGTTCAGTAGTTACCATTTCTAGAATCAGTGTTAGATTTGTAACCATATTCATACACTTTTGTCAATCAGGAATATCAAATTATAGAAAATCGAATGGGTTGGGTCGAACGAATATCTTTTGCACCCTGCTGTAATTAGTCTCATGACATCCGTATGAAGCGCTATATAAAGCGGATTATTGAATTTTAATTATTGTTACTGTTATTATTATTCTTATATATTTCCCTCCAATTTCGTTAATATATCAACCGATTTAATGATGTAATAATGCACATCAACTAATTTGAATGCCCTATGAGATCATCATTTCAATAGCCAAATTCAATTCAATTTTCTTGGCATTCGATTTCATGGGTATCTCGTTTAAACATGTATAAAGAATTAACGATCAAATTAAAATAGCTGAAGAAATGTTTTCAAATTTGCATCTGTACCCTCCTTGCGATCGTCTATGAATTAAAAAATAACTTAAAGTAAATTGATCATCATTAATCTCTTTATCGATCTAGGGGTGAACATTGGTGCACAGAAAAAGGGAACAGGGTCTAAGATGCCCCCAAACGTATGGAATGCATATCACGTGCTATGTATATTTCAGTGCCGCACCGTGGGTCACGGCACTAGGGGGGGGGGACCCGCAAAAAAATTCGAGTCACATAGTGAGCGCGCGAAGCGCGCTCAGTTGCCAGATATACTGACCTAATAGAGGTATTTTAAGGACAGTGCCATTAAAGGGATATATATATTTCAGTGATCAAATAATCCAAGCGTGAAGCGCAAGCTGAAATTTTTTTATATTCAGACCAAAAATTAGACATAATAAGCCAATTTTTGTAGTCATGATACGTACCTGTCTCGCTAAACAAATCTATGCGAGCGTAAAGCGCGACCTGTAATTTTTGTATATAATCATTAACCCCAAACAGGGATATTTTAAAAACTACATTTTAGTAATCCATTAAGGGTATACATGTCTGACCATAGTCATCTAATGCGATTGCCAAGTGCTTGCTGATTTTGTTAAAATTACATCCAAGCACAGAAGCACTTGTAGTCATTGTAATCATGACAAACGCATCTCACTAATCAAATATTGCGAGCGCGAAGCGCGAGCTGGATTTTTAGGAAATTCAGACCTGCAGAGGGGAATTTAAGGCTTGTTTGTAGGAATTCACGAAGACCATATGTATTTCACTAACCACAGAATGCGAGCACGAAGCGCAAGCTAAAAATGTTTGATATTCAGATCAGAAAGCATTTTAAGGACTGATTCGCGGATTTCATGAAGAGCAGACATATCTCACTAATCCACTTATGTGAACGTAAGCACGAACAGGAAATATTATGTATGAAGAACTTATAATGAGACAATCACTTTAAGAAGTCATCGAAATCACCATTTTATGTCTTGAAAATCCACCAAATTAATCTTTATAAATCAATTTTATCGATCTAGGCGAACATTGGTGAACAGAAAAGGGGGACGGGGTCTAAGATGGCCCGAAACGTAGGGGTATATCTACGAAAATATAGCTATTATGTTACGTGTATTCCAACAATTCCACTTTGGTTTGGTAATAAATTTGCCGCTAATCGAAATCACCATTTGATGTCTTGAAAATCAACCAAATTGATCTTTATAAATCACTCCATCGATCCACTAGCGTACCTACGGGAGGGGGGGGGGGGGGTGGGCAGGGGGGCACTCTGCCGCCCCTGACGAGTCACAACCCATGCAAAGTACGTATCCCTGTCCCCCTGACAAGCTTGAAAGACTTTTTTTGCCCCCCGGCCTGACGAGCTTGAAGACCCTTTTTTTATTTGCTTGTAAAATTTTTGGGCGGACGGTTTTACCCCCCCCCCTGTGGAAAATCCTAGGTACGCCACTACATCGATCTAGGGATGAACATGACGAGCCACAGCACATGCAAAGGACGTATCCCTCCCCCCCCCCTTGTATGTAATATACCATAATTATGACATAATATTACCTTATAATGAACAAGAGTTTCTTATTTCCAACTGCGTTCCTCTTCCTTCCCCCCCCCCCCCCCCGTAGTTACGGCACTGATTCCAACTATTTTACTTTGGTTGGGGCTCGTAATAAATTCGCCGCTAGTCAAAATCAACTTTTCATGTCTTGAAAATCAACCAAATTGATCTTCATCAATCTCTTCATCGATCTAGGGGTGGACATAATTCTACCTTATTTTTTTCTCATCAGAATCCACAAACTTTAGTTGATGTTATTAATTCTGAACTTATTAATGTTACTGAATGGATAAGAGCCAATCGATTATTTTTTAACCTTAACAAAATAAAATACATGTTATTTAGTAATTCCATAGACAAGTTACCGATGAACATCATGTTTGATAATACCCCATTGGAAATGGTACCTTACACCAAATTTCTTGGAATAACAGTTGACAGTAAACTTTCTTGGAAAATTCATATTGAAAATATATCCAAACTAATTTCATGAAATATTGGTATTATTAATAGGCTAAAATTTTGCATTCCCTCCACATCATTAATCATGCTCTACTGATCCTTAATCTTGCCTTATTTAAACTATGGGATTCTTATTGGGGGATGATACCCATCAATATTTATTAGATAAATTGTTGCTTTTGCAAAAGAAAGCACGTATTATTTATAGTACATGTTTCCGTTCTCATACGGACCAGTGGCATAGCTAGGATGTTTTTCCTGGGGGGGGGGGGGCACTGGGGGGTGGTCCTTGCTTTTTCAGGGGGGCACCGGCGATTTTTTTCCGGTGTGTGTGTGTGTGTATGTGTCACAAGGGCGGATCCGACTTTCGCCAATAGGGGACGGGGCCCGAAATTATCTTTACCTATATTTTCCCCCGATTAGTCACTTCTTAGTTTTATTCTTATAAAACAACATAAACATGAAATAATCTCATACGCCTTATAAAAAGTGCGAGCGCGAAGCGCGAGGCGATTTTTTTTTTGCTTTCATGTATTTTGTCCTGAAAATTTAATATTCTGGGCAATGTTATGTGTGATCCTGAACAAGATTCGTATGTAACTAGATGGTTACTGCGAACGCCAAGTACGAGCAGAAATTTGTATTAACTGTTCTAGCATTATCGAAAAGGGACCTGTTAAGGACTGCTTACAGTTACCCACGAAGACGGTATATATTTTTTTGACATTCCGACCTAAAAATTGTCATTCTAAGCACTTTTTGTATTAATAAGTGGGATAGGTATGTAACTAAACAATTGATGCGAGCGCGAAGCGCGAGAGGAAAAAAAAGAGATTTTATAGACCTAAAAGCAGGACACTCTATTCATATTTTGTAATCATAAATAGGATGTAGTTAATTGGGTATCATTAATAATGCGATCGTGAAGCGTGAGCAAACAATTATTGTTATTCTGATGTGAAACTGGATAATTTAAGTACTGACATTTTAAATAAAGAACATGCATGCTATCGCGCATGTTTTAGATTTAGACCTAGAATCTGGGCATTCTGAACATATTTATTTAATGGAACATAATGGAATACACGTAGACAATATGAACTTGGCAAATCAAACAATGTGACCACGCAGCGTGAGCTTAAAAATTATGTAGACCATAAAACGGACATTTTACAGAGCACTTAAATTTGTAAATGAAGAAAATAATGAAAGCTCGGTGTCCGAGCTAAAATTTGATTTGTATATTGACTTCAAAACTAGCTCCATATCAGCCTATTGAGCAAGATATGAATCTCATCGAACAGGCAATTCTGGCGCGAAGTGCTAGCAAAATAAATATTTAGTAACATGAAAGATTTTTTTTTGCAAGTCTTCCCCTCACATTATTTCATTCACTCGTCTTCCTCCTCTTATTTTCCTCTTCTTCTTTTTTCTTCAGTCTTTCTTCTTCTTTTCCTTTTTCTTTTCTTCTTTTCTTCTTTCTCCTTTTTTTTTTTGCTCTGCCAATTTTTTTTTTCTGGGGGGAACACCAAATCTCAGGGGGGGGCACGTGCCCCCAGGCACCCCCCCCCCCGTAGCTACGCCACTGATACGGACCCACTTTTTCTAGAAAGTAAACTGCTGAAAGTCAAAGACCTGTATTTACTACAGTTAGGGCACTTCATGTATAGTTATAATAATAATGCACTTCCCCATATTTTTGATGCCATGTTCCCTTAATATCAATTTTATCATAACTACCCCACGAGACACTCTGACGAACTTCACATTCCACTTTACAGAACTTTACTGGCCAAAAATACATTCCTATTCAACGGTCCTAAATTCTGGAACTCACTCGCTAATAATGTTAAAGACAGTGTCTCCTTAAATTCATTCAAACGCAAACTCAAACTTATTCTGCTTAATTCCCTATAATTCTTCGCAACGGAACTAACACTTCATTATCTTGATTATAATCCTTACATTTTTCACTTTTATTGTTTTATCTTTTTTCATCTGATATTGTCCAGTTATATCATCTTTTGTTATTTCACCAGATCAAGCTGGTTCATGGTCAGCCCTTTCCCATTCGTAGTTTTACTACTTTTTAAAAAATAGTTGTTTTGTACTGTCCTGTCTCTTGTTTTGTCTTGTCTTCTATGTCTTGTCATCCCCTCTCTCTGTTTTTTTTTCTTCTGTCTTGCGCAACATATCCTTTACAACGAAGACCTCTTTGTGTGAAAAGCTTTGCATTTGTTCAGTAATTATGTTTCCATCAATATGATTTCTTTTTTCTCTGTTTCTTTCCTGTAATACATGCATGTACGCATATAATAGGTCGACTATAATTTCTTCATTTCCAAGGGGATCCACACTTAGATCCCCTTAGTAGATCCCCTCATTTCCATTTATGCTCGATATTATACTGTTTTGTTGTTGTCTGTTTTACGAAGTAAGAATGCCCTTCTGTAAAATTGTATTTGATTTGTATTGCTTAATATTACTTTGTATTATGTTTTGAATGGAAATGAAATAAAAGAATTGAAATGAATTGAAATAGATGGTGAACAGTAAAGGGGGACGGGGTCCAAGATCCCCAAAGTTAGGGGGTGCATCGACGTAAAAAACATGTGCTATGTACGTGTATTCCAACTATTTTACTTCGGTGGCGGCTGGTAATAAATTCGCCGCTAATCGAAATCACCATTTTATGTCTTGAAAATCCACCTAATTGATCTTTATAAATCACTCCATATCGATCTAGGGGTAAACATTGGTGCACAGAAAAGAGGGACGGGGTCTAAGATGGCCCGAAAGGTAGGGGGTGCATCGAAGAAAATATAGCTATTATGTTACGTGTATTCGAACAATTCCACTTTGGTTTGGTAATAAATTCGCCGCTAATCGAAATCACCATGTTATGTCTTGAAAATCCACCAAATTGATCTTTATAAATTACTTCATCGATCTAGGGGTGAACATTGGTGCACAGAAAAGGGGGACGGGGTCTACGATGGCCCGAAACGTAGAAGGTGCATCGACGAAAATATAGCTATTATGTTACGTGAATTCCAACTATTTTACTATTTTACAACTATTTTAAAGGGGGACGGGGTCTCCGATGCCCCGAGAGGTGGGGGGGGGTGCGTCGACCAAAAACCTAGCGCGTGCTATGTGGATTCCAACAATTCCACTTTGGTTTGGAAATAAATTCGCCGCTAATCGAAATCACCATTTTTATGTCTTGAAAATGAACCAAATTGATCTTCATTAATCATTCCATCGATCTAGGGGTGAACATTGGTACACACAAAAGGGGGACGGGGTCTACGATGCCCCGAAAGGTGGGGGTGCATTGACGAAAATACGGCGCCTGCTATTATGGCGTGCTATATTATGTACGTGTATTCCAACTATTCCACTTTGGTGGCCGGGGGCTGGTAATAAATTCGCCGCTAATCGAAATCCCCTTTTTATGTCTTGAAAATCAGCGAAATTGATCTTTATTAGTCATTCCATCGATTTAGGGGTGAACATTGGTGCACAGAAAAGGGGGACGGGGTCTACGATGCCCCGAAAGGTCGGGGTGCATTGCCGAAAATATCGCGCGAGCTGTTATGGCGTGCTATATATTATGTACGTGTATTCCAACTATTCCACTTTGGTCTGGTAATAAATTCGCCGCTAATCGAAATCACCTTTTTATGTCTTGAAAATCAACCAAATTGATCTTTATTAGTCATGACATCGATTTAGGGGTGAACATTGGTGCACAGAAAAGTGGGACGGGGTCTACGATGCCCCGAAAGGTAGGGGGTGCATGGACGAAAATGCTATGTATTATATACGTGTATTCCAACAATTCCACTTTGGTTTGGTAATAAATTCGCCGCTAATCGAAACCACCTTTTTATGTCCTGAAAATGAATCAAATCGATCTTCATTAATCACTCCATCGATCTAATATATAGGGGTGAACATTGGTGCACAGAAAAGGGGGACGGGGTCTACGATGCCCCGAAAGGTGGGGGTGCATTGACGAAAATACGGCGCCTGCTATTATGGCGTGCTATATTATGTACGTGTATTCCAACTATTCCACTTTGGTGGCCGGGGGCTGGTAATAAATTCGCCGCTAATCGAAATCACCTTTTTATGTCTTGAAAATGAACCAAATTGATCTTCATTAATCACTCCATCGATCTAGGGGTGAACATTGGTGCACAGAAAAGGAAAACGGGGTCTACGGTGCCCCGAAAGGTGGGGGTGCATTGACGAAAATACGGCGCCTGTTATTATGGCGTGCTATATTATGTACGTGTATTCCAACAATTCCACTTTGGTCTGGTAATAAATTCGCCGCTAATCGAAATCACCTTTTTATGTCTTGAAAATCAACCAAATTGATCTTTATTAGTCATTTCATCGATTTAGGGGTGAACATTGGTGCACAGAAAAGGGGGACAGGGTCTACGATGCCCCGAAAGGTAGGGGGTGCATGGACGAAAATGATATGTATTATATACGTGTATTCCAACAATTCCACTTTGGTTTGGTAATAAATTCGCCGCTAATCGAAATCACCTTTTTATGTCTTGAAAATGAACCAAATTGAAATTCATTAATCACTCCATCGATCTAGGGGTGAACATTGGTGCACTGAAAAGGGGGACGGGGTCTACGGTGCCCCGAAAGGTCGGGGTGCATTGCCGAAAATATCGCGCGAGCTGTTATGGCGTGCTATATATTATTATGTACGTGTATTCCAACGTACAATTCCACTTTGGTCTGGTAATAATTCGCCGCTAATCGAAATCACCTTTTTATGTCTTGAAAATCAACCAAATTGATCTTTATTAATCACTTCATTGATTTAGGGGTGAACATTGGTGCAGAGAAAAGGGGGACGGGGTCTACGATGCCCCGAAAGGTAGGGGGTGCATGGACGAAAATATAGCGCGTGCTATGTGTTATATAGTGTATTCCAACAATTCCACTTTGGTCTGGTAATAAATTCGCCGCTAATCGAAATCACCATTTTATGTCTTGAAAATCAACCAAATTTATCTTTATTAGTCATTCCATCGATTTAGGGGTGAACATTGTAGCACAGACAAGGGGGACGGGGTCTACGATGCCCCGAAAGGTAGGGGGTACATGGACGAAAATATAGAGCGTGCTATGTGTTATATACGTGTATTCCAACAATTCCACTTTGGTCTGGTAATAAATTCGCCGCTAATCGAAATCACCATTTTATGTCTTGAAAATCAACCAAATAGATCTTTATTAATCACTTCCTCGATTTAGGGGTGAACTTTAAATGGCTCACAAAAAAAGGGACGGCGTCTAAGATGCCCCGAAACCGACGCAGGTAGTGCATCAAAGTTGTAATTTTTACTGAGAATTTAATGTGGTCATCTACCCCCCCCCCCCCTGTTCCAAGGCCCATGTGAGAGACACTGATCCTTCATATAAAATTAATTAACAGATGCATTTTATTTAGGGAACAAGCAAAACTACAGTGCGTCCCAAAAAAAAACTATACACTTTTGAAATGGCTGCCAAATAAAAAATGTAGCACTTTGGGGGAAAAGACTTATAGATATGGAAAGCCAATAAAGTCAACTTTCAAATGACACCAAAAAGTTGGAAAACTATTCATGCTTGAGCGAGCACTGCCCACTGAAACAAAGGGTATGAAAATTAGGGTGGGCCGGAATTAGCCTTCCAATTTCTTTCAGGTTTTTGTGTTTGGTACTTGCAAAGTTGAGGGTTATTTGGTGAATTAAAGATCAGATGTGATCAGTTTGTTGTTTGTGAAAATTTCATGAGTTACTAAATTGAAATGTAATGCATGAGTGAACAGGAATTGTAATTTTAGTGTAGCATATTCATCTTGTGGACGGTGTGGACCTCAGAAGTGTGTTCGTGAGAGTCAGAGTAATGTGATGGTACCTGTTACAAGCAAGAGTGAGGGCGAGATATGCTAAGACTTGGTTAAAAGGGCATTCCTCTTCTTTTTGTCCTTTTACAAATTAAAAGTCATATGTACCCTCCCCTCTCCATCTCCCAGCCCCCCCCCCCCTCTCTCTCTCACTTCCTGGATTGTAGCCTATATTCAAAACTTAACTGCCAAGTGACCGGTGGCTGTTTTTTTTTATTGAATGAATACCAAGAAATTTAATTATTATGATGATTAATGAAGTAATTGATTGAAAAAAAAAATGAATGTTTGATTGATCACATTACACATTGAATGATATGATTTACTGATAAATTGTTGATTAAATGATTGATAGGAAAAAGTTGATGCCCCAATTCAGAATTAATCATTAAATCAACATTCTGCTCTGGACTTCACGCGTACATGACAATAGCCATCAGTCTCTCAACAGGAGGGGAGGGCGGGAAAGAGGGAGGGGGCGGGGGATGAATGTTCTGTTGACCCTTATTCCATCAACCTACTTCTCCCACTTAAGTCCTATCTCCCGACTCCCATGAACACATGAACACCATGAACACATTGCTGAGATCCACATGATAAAGTTGAAATGCTGCCCAAAAAGAGATCCAAATGATAAAGTTGAAATGCTGCCCAAAAAGAGATCCAAATGATAAAGTTGAAATGCTGCCCAAAAAGTGTAATTTATGTTCACTCATGCATTAAAGTTCAATTTAATAATTAAAAAAATTGCTTAAGTAACCAAAACTGGTAACGGTTGATCATTAATTTATCACAACGCCCTTAACTTTGCAAGTTCGAAAGTATTTGCCTCTCAAAAACTGACATACATTGGAAGGCTAATTCCAGCCCACCCTAATTTTCATACCCTTTGTTTCAGTGGGCAGTGCTCGCTCATGCATGAATATTTTTCCAACTTTTTGGTGTCATTTGAAAGTTGACTTTATTGGCTTTCCATATATGTAAGTCTTTTTCCCCAAAGTGCTACATTTTTTATTTGGCAGCCATTTCAAAAGTGTATAGTTTTTTTTGGGACGCACTGTATATTGATACACATAGGAAACTCAGAAGACATAAAATGGTTGTATACTCCGTGCTGGAAATAAGATAGTTATCAATAAGAGTTGAATTTACAAAAGAGAATCCGGAAGCAATCATCAAACTCTGATACTGAATTTTGAAGTAAGCAGTATATTGTGAAAATAAAATGCACGCAGTCATAACTATCCATTTGAAGTGATCATGATGTCTTGTTCCAACTTTCGTTTGGCTTATAAAATGTTACGTGAAATCATTTTTTAATCATGTGATGTCTCTTATATTAAAATAATGTCCATAAATTAATGAAAAAATGCATTAAATATTTTTGATACAATATTTTTAATTCTATAGGAGGAGGTAATTTGAATAATCACGAATTCATATGATTAAAAAAGTGGGAATATACAGGAGAGATTACTTTTCTCCATTGAATGTTAAAGAAGAAATTTAAGGAATATAGAACTGGCCGAAATGCGGATCTTTAAAATATCATAACTCTATTATCCTTGTCCGATATTGTTAACATTTTACCTACTTTGTTTGATTCTTCTTGATCCGTGTTATTTTCAGCTGCACTCATGCCATATAGAAACATACTCCATTCAATTCTTTATGATTATATTCAAATGTTATACAAATCAGTCATATACTAACATTTGAAGCAATCATAATGTGGAATGGTGCATTATGGAAGTTCCATATTTTCAATCATCTGTAAGTTCGGGTAACTATGCCTTTTTACTATACCATTTCCGTGCGCATTAAGACAATCTTCGAAACGTTTGAGAATTTAAGCTGTATTTAGGGTCTGCGACTATTAGACTACGCACACGGTGTAGGGCGGTTTGTATCGCGATAGCTCTGTGCGCTGGGTTTGTGCGCTGGCTTGCTTCAATATATTCTGTGCGCTGGGTTTGTGCGCTGGCTTCAGCCTGGTAGGTCTGTTGACGTTGGCGCTATATCCATCGATTTCGATGATTTTCGCCAGGCTTGGTTTGAGAGCTTCGGCGTCGGAGCTTCCTGGAGTTAGGGCGCGGCGTACTGCTCCCTTCTTCATAATTATATGCCATCAGGTGGTAGTTATAAATAAGTGGTGGGAACCACTTATAAGTGGTGGTAACGACTTATAAGTGGTGGGAACCACTTATAAGTGGTGGGAACGACTTATAAGTGGTGGGAACGACTTATAAGTGGTGGGAACGACTTATAAGTGGTGGGAACGACTTATAAGTGGTGGGAACGACTTATAATTAAGTGGTGGGAACGACTTATAAGTGGTGGGAACGACTTATAAGTGGTGGGAACCACTTATAAGTGGTGGGAACCACTTATAAGTGGTGGGAACGACTTATATAAGTGGTGGGAACCACTTATAAGTGGTGGGAACGACTTATAAGTGGTGGTAACGACTTATAAGTGGTGGGAACCACTTATAAGTGGTGGTAACGACTTATAAGTGGTGGGAACCACTTATAAGTGGTGGGAACCACTTATAAGTGGTGGGAACCACTTATAAGTGGTGGGAACGACTTATAGTGGTGGGAACGACTTATTAAAAAAATATTGTCATGCATGTCCCCTCCCGGGCTCCGTAGACTGAAGTGCATTTTGGAGGCCCTTTCCTCCGATTTCCTATATTTTTCAAAGAAAAAAAAATGGAAATTATAGTACACAGCTCCTCGTCATAATATTCAAGGTTACCAAAAATTTTCTGTAGAATCTGATTTTTTGTGCTATTTCCCCTATTTTGAGGGTGCTGAACATGAATCTGCTTGTTGCCAAATTTATAAATGCCGTCTTCGACCGTTGCCATGGCAACGGATTAATTTATCAAAAATAGCATGTATTCCCATGTAAATGGTAGATAAACATGATATAAATTAGCCAATAGATTGAATTCAAGGTTCCAATTAAATACAAATGAAATTCAAAATATTCAAGATCATCAAAATGGTTCCAATTGGCCTGTTGCCATGGTAACGGCTCATTTTTCCTCCAGAAAAGTAAAAATTTTGATTTAAAGTTGTAAAATTTGTGTTTTGTTTCATTTTCCCTGCGTTTAGGGTGTTAAACATAGGAGTGATTTTTGCTAAATGTATAAATACACTCTCATTCCATTGCCATGGCAACCAAATAATACCTAATTTGGTAAAAAAAGAAATAACATGGTAAAAAAAGACAATGGCGAGAAATACAATAAAAGCAACCTACATGTAATCTACATGCGTTGGGTTTTTCCCACTCATTTACTACAAAAACTACACAAGTGTTATGCATGAGTTTATTGGAATGATAGGAATTTATGTTGCCTTGACAATGCTTGAATTTAAAGTTAAATATCAATATTGAAAATTGGCCATTGCCATGGTAACACCTTATTTTTTCTCAGAAAAGTATACATTTGATAAAAAATATTGTAGAATCTGAATTTTCTTTCATTTTCCCTAATTTTATGATGCTAGATCTATATGTGCTTGTTGCTAAATGTTTAAATACCATCTTAGGCCATTGCCATGGCAACCAAATAACATCGGGGGAAATAATGGTGGAAAATACCATTAAAATCACAATCTACATGCGTAAGGTTTGAACCATTAAATATTGAACAAAAAATACAGTAAGTGGTCTGCATGAGTTCATTAGAAAGAAAAGAATTGATGTTGCCTTGGTAACACTTGCATTTAATATAAATATAAATATGAATGTTGCAAACCTCCCATTGCCATGGTAACATCTTATTTTTCTCAGAAAATTACAAAGTTGAAAAAAACTTCAAATTTTCCTTTCATTTCCCCTAGTTTTAGGGTGCTCAACATACATATGCTTGTTAATGTAAAAATACTCTCTCGGGCCATTTTCAATTTAGAATTAAATCCAATCCACATAACATGTACTCAAATAAATTATCCAATTACACTCATTTTAATGCTGGACAATTTTTGAAGAAAAATGGTACTTATTCTGCATGAAATCCAGTATTGTAACTCCAAAATGACCGCAGATAGTCATTTTGAGTATAGTGATTTTGGGTGATTTGTGCTTTTTTAGAAGTGTTAAATATAATAATAGGGGGGGGGCATACACTTGATGAATGAAAATTTTAAATCTCTCAGGAGGTGACATGGTCTTGACCTCCTAATCTGAGATTATTG
The DNA here is from genome assembly GCF_037042905.1 of Lytechinus pictus. Lineage (NCBI taxonomy): Eukaryota > Metazoa > Echinodermata > Echinoidea > Temnopleuroida > Toxopneustidae > Lytechinus > Lytechinus pictus. The sequence continues at coordinate 3,937,038 of NC_087250.1, forward strand.
CCATAACCAAATTGGCAGGTGGTGTCCATTTTGAAAAAGTAAACTTATAAATATTTTCATAATTTTGGAAATATATGGATCTATATTACGATATTTCAACAAAACATTGGGTAATCATTAAATATAATTAATCATATTGCACAAGTCTCAGGTCACATGATCAAGGTCCGAGAGGTATTTTACGATCACCAAAATTTGACAATGTTGAATTATCATCATTGAATCTCATCAAGTTTCTGAAAAGGAAAACCTTTGAGAGTGCATATATAAATCTATTTCAAGAAAGTTGGACATAAAGGTATTTAACTATCACATCATTGTGCATGAGTTTCAGGTTAAAGTTATGGTCAATGAACTTTGACTGTACTGTGGTATCAAAATCAAAAAATTTACTTAGGTTTATTAATTTTTAAGATAATTAGATATCATGTCACTAGGTGAAGGTCAAGGGTCTTCTGAGGTTTAAAAAAAACCATGGGATTCTATTATTAAATGAATGGGTTTTTCATGAAAGTCCCACATTGAGTCTACATTAAAAAATGGAAGAATTTTACCTTTGTTTCCTCAAAAGGTCAGTTATATCTAATAGGAGGAGGCCAGGATTATGTCAATTTGCCAAATAAACTTTGGAGTTAAATTATCTTGAACAGCTTTCTATTAAAATGAATACATACATTTTAACATTTATAGCACTTCTTCATGTAAACATGCTCAAAGCACTTTCCAATATAATTGTGGGGGGGGGGGCGTCGTGGTCTAGTGGTTAAGACTCTTTTTTTCAATCTGAGGGATATGGGTTCGATTCCCAGCCAGGATGTGTTTTCCTTCAATAAGAAATTTATCCATATTGTGCTGCACTCAAGCCAGGTGAGTTAAATGGGTACCCGCAGGAAGTCCTTAAAAAGCTGTGAGCACTGGATGCGGTAGTCTAGCTTAGCCGGGGTAATATAGGTCAATATACAAATCCTATATTATTTTATTTATTATCATAAAAATGAATAATTCTACTTTTCAAGTGCTTTCAATACATAAAGTGGGTGTTACCAATAACATTCATAGGTTTGTAAGCTTTAAAAAAACAATTGTACAGAAGGACATGAACGGATTTTGAATATTGGGACCAGTGAAACTTATGCACTGTTGACCTAAGTTGGGGGATAGAAAAGGGTCTGTAAACAAAAACCCAGCATGAAATGTATTGTGGTGTCAGGTTATTAATGGGCAAGTAAACAAAGCAATTTTGTCTATAATTCTGTTTTTGACCAGTAGCAAGTGAATCTATTTGAACAAAGGAAACACATGATCATACTTTCTGGCCGTTGAAATGGTACCGACTGCTCGATTCTGAATGTACTGTAGTGATCGACTATTATATAGGCAGCTGAACACCAGTTCAAAGTGTCCCCAAGTGGTTATAAATACGAAGTAAAAAGTAAAGGTCCCAATACAAAACCCTGAGGAACGCCATATTGCAACCCATGACCCTTTTTTTCTTAATGGTTACCGACCGCGATTCGTTTTAAAGGCAAGGTCAGTATGTCAAAGGTAGTTCAGATTTTTATTTCTTGACTCTAAAACCCCCAAATAAATATTTTGAACAACTCTATTAAAATGGAATCATCCCCTAAAGTTTACATTTTTCAAAATGACAGGCAGCTGTCAGTTTAAATTTTTCATGGCGGTAATCTCTGATTAGGGTCAAGTTTAGGTCAGTTAAATGTGTGGACTTAAGACTTTAATTTCCTAACCTCAAAAATCCCCATGTTGCTATTTTAAAAGGCTCATTTATAGCACTAATCAACCCAAATTCCTTTTTTTTTTAAACTGGCCACCAGCAGCCACTCTGGATATTTTAATTATACTAAAGTCAATTTCTGTTCAGGAGGTCAAGATCACTTCAACTCATCAAATAGGCTTAAGATTTTTATTTCCTTTTCCCCTATAAAACTCATTCTTTATATTTTTATCAGCTTTATAACAAAATCCACCCAAAATTTATTTTTAAAATGGTTTCCGGCAGCCATTTCAAAGTTTTTATACAAATTTCATGGTCAATTTTCTTCATACAATTAATTGTCCAGAAACACAATATACATGGATGTGATTGGCAAATTTATTTTATCCCATTAACCAATAGCTTTAAAATATAGACATTTGTGACCCTTAAATTGGCAGCCACCTTGGACTTTGAAGGTGGGGGTAATTCAATTCAGCAAATAGATGTCACATGTCAATCTTTTGAAAACTTTACCCCTAAATCAATATTTCTGTCAGATTACTAGGCCAAATGGCACAAAATATTCTCAAAATGGTCTCTAGCTGAATTCTCCCTAATTTCACAAACCCTTAGAAAAATTGGCATGCTGGCCATTTTTTATAAACTTTATTAGCTCTAGCACAAATGGTCAAAAACAGATCTTTACACTCCGCATTCCTCACTTGAACCTAGGAAGTGATTCGCTAGGTCCATAGGAGAGCTTGTGTGTCACAGACTGTAGATGGTTGGACCATAGGGTGACCCTTTGATTGTGAGCAAGCCATCAAGGGAATCAGTCGAGTGAAAAAGGCTACATCTTGTTTTGAATCTCTTTTTGGCAGGTTCATAGTTAAAGAGTGGATGAAGAGGGTGATCTTCATGCTTGTTTATTTCCACCTTTGCTGACACCTATCTTCTGATGTGTGGATGGGCAATACCACACAGTAGGTAGAGATCATCTGCTCTTGTTTTGTCACAGCCAGTAATTGCTCTGCAAGCAGCATTCAGGTCTGCATCAATCTTTGCAGCATGTGATGACCTAAAATGGATGGGGACTGCATACTCAGCAGTCTAGTAGCATAGAGCAAGAGCTGTCGCACAGATGGTTTTGGCATCTGTTCCCATTTTATGTTAGCAAGCTTCTTCAGGATGCTGTTCCTTGCTCCAACTTTAGCCTTTGTCTTGGAAACATGGTCTTTGTAGGTAAGGGAACTGTCTAGGGTGGCGTCAAGGTAGATTGGCTTACTGGTGTGTTCCAACCATTTTGTATACCATCTGAACCTTAGTTAATGGTCTGCATCTCTGTTTTTTTAGGTGAAAAGCACTTGAGTTGGTTTTTTTTTCTGGATTTGCCCAGAGATGATTTGCAGCGTAGTAAGGAGTCAGGCCTACCAGAGTGCTTTTTCATCTCTTCAAAGGACTGTTTCTGTGAAGCAATGCAAATGTCATCAGCGTACAGGTAGCTCTCATTATTTGGTGGATTGCTTGGTCATTTGTGTAGATGCTAAAGAGTGGGACGATGATGCTTCCTTGTGGGAGACCTTTTGTGTGTCAGCCATCTGCTAATGGAACCACTGAGATTCACAAAAACTTCTGATTTGAGAGCATGCTCTGAATCATCTGTTTCAGCTTAAGCCTTCCTTTGTCATCTCAAAGACTTTCCTTGTGAATATTCGATGATTGTGTCATAAGCTGCAATGAGGTCAACAAAGGCTGCTCCAGTTATCAACCCTTTCTCGAAGCCACCATCTTCAATGCACTGTGCCAGATTCAGCAGTTGTCTAGTACAGGACTTTCCTGGCCTAAATCCTGCCTGTTCTGGAATGAGGAGCTCATCCACCAAGGGAGCAATGTGGTTGAGCAGGAGCCTTTCAAAGATCTTGTATGTGTGACAAAGCAGAGATATGGGCCGGTAGCTCTTTGCCTTGGCTGGTTTTTTGCCTGGCTTGAGTAAGGCAACTACCCTTAATTTCCTCCATAAGTTTGGCATTGTGCTTTCACTCAGACAGTAGTTTAGCATGTCAAGCAGCCGTTGGAGTGCAACAGGCCCAAGATGTTTCATCTGCTCACAGATCGAGGACATCATCCAATCCAACTGCCTTGCTGATCTTCATTGCTTTGATAGCATTGCACAAGTCGTTCATGTTGAAAGGTCTTGTGAACTCAGATAACTCTTGGCAGGCTGTCCGCACACTTTTAGGTTGGATCTTTGCGGGTGATTATGAGGGTTACCTTGGCTGTTCACTAGAAGCTGGTTGGCCACTTGGCCGGCGGTAACTTGGGACCTAGATTGGGACTTTGTAGAGTCATTCCCAAGGATCCGAATCTGGTGTTTCGGCTGGCCCTGAGTATAGCTTGTAGATTTCTTCAGCAGCTCTAAAAATGTGTCGTAATGAGTAGGGAGTGCAGGGAGGTTCTGAAGATATGTATCCAGATATATGGCAAACTGCTCACAGTTTACTTTCTTCAGGTTGAAAATCTGCAGAAGGGAACTTTGCGAGGAGTGATGTTTACCACGGCATCAGGCCATTTGCAACATTGATATTTATCATATAAAATCAAATTAATTAACCACTACCAAAGCAGCAGCAACAAGAATATCAATGTTTAGTAACCTACGTGTATACTTTGGCGGAAATGAAAGAAAAATCGGACTCTACATATTTTTATTAAAACTTTTCTGGTGTAAAATGAGCCGTTACCATGACAACAGGCCATTTGCAACAATGATATTTATTGATAAAATCAAGCCTTGCCAAGGGAACATCAATTTTTATCATTCTAATGAATTCATGCAGAATAATTACGTAATTTTGGTTTTGTTTTTGGTTTTGGTCATGTAGATTAGTTTGTTTTTACTGTACATCCCACCATTACCTTTTTCAACATGTTATTTTTTACCAAATAAGTTGGTATTTGGTTGCCATGGCAATGGTCTGAGATGGTACTTACATATTTACCAACAAGCATATTTATTTTTAGCAACCTAAACTTAGCGGAAATAAATGAAAAAAATGTGACTCTATATGTTTTTATCAAAATTTGTTTTTTTCTGATAAAAATAAGATGTTACCATGGCAACGGGCCATTTGCAATATTGATATTTATCTTTAAATTCAAGCATTCTCAAGGCAGCATCAATTCCTATCATTCCAATAAACTCATGCATAACACTTACTGTAGTTTTGTTCTAAATGAGTGGTAAAAACCCAACGCATGTAGATTACATGTAGGTTGCTTTTATTGTATTTCTCGCCATTGTCTTTTTTTACCATGTTATTTCTTTTTTTACCAAATTAGGTATTATTTGGTTGCCATGGCAATGGAATGAGAGTGTATTTATACATTTAGCAAAAACCACTCCTATGTTTAACACCCTAATCGCAGGGAAATTAAACAAAACACAGATTCTACAACTTTAAATCAAAATTTTTACTTTTCTGGAGGAAAAATGAGCCGTTACCATGGCAACGGGCCAATTGGAACCATTTTGATGATCTTAAATATTTCTAAATTTCATTTGTATTTAATTGGAACCTTGAAATCAATCTATTGGCTAATCTATATCATGTTTATTTACCATTTACAGGGGAATACATGCTATTTTTGAGAAATTAATCCGTTGCCATGGCAACAGTCGAAGACGGCATTTATAAATTTGGCAACAAGCAGATTCGTATTCAGCACCCTAAAAATAGGGGGATAAGCACAAAAAATCAGATTCTACAGAAAATTTTTGGAATTCTTACTACTTGCCGCCTACTATTAAGGAAATAAAAATTCCTTACGCTCGAGATCCGGGTACCAGTGTGACCCCTCTTTCATCTCTTCGCCATTTACATGTTTTTCCGGTATCCTCCCCTAACGTTAAATAGCGCCGAAACTAAATTATCTTTTACATTTTGGTTAATTATTCCACACAGTCATGGCTACTACGATGGGAAAGTCATTCCGAGTTTATCATAAAGTTGGTCCACCCTATTCTGTGATTCTGGAGGCAAGAAATAAACAAGAAACACTTCTTTTTGAGTCGGAGGCGGTCGCCGTGCTGAGTAAGTATTGAAAATGTTCCAACTGCGGCAGCGACTGAGCGGATCCTGTAAACCTTCTACGCCTTCTACTACGGGCAAAGGTTGAGTCAGATGTTGGTGTGTGCCGCGACTGCGTCTGGGCACTGCTCTGTGACTGTGAGCTGATTGCAATTGCGCGACTGCTTCCTAATTGAATAAGATCTGGGCAAGACTACTTCCAGTAATTAAAAAAAATCTATGGAGAAGGTTTATAGATCTATATCAAGTCATAATACTAAATAGGCCTAAAGGCTAAACAGCTGGCAGCCGTCTGTTTCGAGTCCTGAGTTCTTATTCTTATAAAATCTTAACCTTTTTATTTTTTTTAATAACTCCTCATTAAGACATTATTATGAATATGATCATGATGATGGGGTGACCATAATTTGCGCACATTTGCAAAATTATCATGAAGTGGATTTTCAATAAAAAATTTCTCACAGCTCACACAAAATCAATCAAAATAATAAATTTATACCAAACGGAAGGCAAGATCCCAAAGACAAATTCGCTTGACGGAATCATAAAGTACGTAGGTCAAGGACAAGGGTTTCGGTGGTATCGCGATCTAAAAATTCCATGGCGATCAACTATTGCGCACTCGGCTGACAAAGACAAAGTCAAAGTGTCATAAAAAAGTGTGACCTTAATTTGCGCACGATCGTTTTGCAAGGCTTTAGAAAAGAAATCAAGTAGACAAAGGTAAGATAATTATATCAGATGGAGGTTAAAATGTCATAAAATCGGTTGGTATCACATTTTACTTACTTATTTGGAGACCTCTGCTTGCAAACTGGCGATTTCTTGATGCTGGTTGAGGAGATCGGATTTTCTTGGAGCGGACGCAAAAGTTAACAAAATTTGCCAATGTTTTGCCAATATATTTACAAATATAGCTATTTATATAGGCCTAGAGACCTTTCCTTCAAGAAATTACCATACTGAGTAATTTTAAGCCCTCTTTCTGTTGGTGATATCAGTTTTTCAAGATATTAATTAGATATTGAGATATTCGACCGTGCTCAAAATTAGGTAACGCGCAAATTAAGGTCACACTACCATGTACACACACGGCTCGCTATCGTACAGCCGCCATTACGGACAGTGATTTTCCGTTGGAATAAATGGCCTTTTCCGTTTCAGAAAATCCTAAATTCCATTTCAGAAAACGGAAATTCTGTTTCCCCATAGACTTTGGGCGATTTCAAGTACGGTGTTGGCCTTGGTGTTGAAATTTGGATTGCTGCCCCTACATGTACTATGTAGCTCCAAAACTTATTCAGAGTTTGTAAAACTGATCTCAACAAATAGTGAATGACTTTTTCGAGACCATCTTCATTTTATGTTTTATGTTATTTTTGTGTAAAAAATTACCGAACACCAACACCAGATGGTCAACACTGACCTTGAAATCACCCTTCGTGTTAATGAAAAAGTGATTATTCCGTTTACATAGCGATGTGCAACACTCGCGTTGGTCAAAATTTGTATTTGCCACTGGACATACTAAACAGCGCATTAGAATCCGTTCTAATCGGATCTTTACATGCGTACAAAATATTTTTGACAAACACATTCAACATGAAAACATTTATCCTCACCTTTCAAATTATAAATATTAGCATTAATTACTGTATTTTAGGTTGAATGAAGGTTTATCAATAATTTTGGGATTTTTTCAACATCGTCTTCAGCAGTCAACAATTTTTGCCTATCCATTTTGGATTTCAAGAGTACAGTACAGCGATATTGTGCTGTAACATCACCGAACATAGAGGGCAGCAGTACACGACCGTGTTGCTGCCTTCTACATACGTTGGTTAAAATCAAACAATGTGTGCATGTGACCAACCGGGGGCGTGAGGTACGATCGAGTGCAGTCACGATGTGTGGATTGTCATGAAACATAGCGAAGTGAGATCATGTTTTCAGGCCAGTAAATATTCATAATTTGTTGAGATTTTGGAGTCATTTCTGTTGCTGTTCTGTGCATTTTGAGAAAAAATATATTTTCCATGATTTTCCATTTGCAAAGCCACTTTCCATTTCAAAAGGCTGTTTCCGTGAATTTCGTCAGTTTTCCGCGATCGTGGAAATTCACTGTCCCTACATGATCTACATGTAGGCCAAGTCTCATCGAAAAGAATTTGGTCATACATTTGGCGATTTAAAAAAAAAAGGTTAGAGTAGACTCACTAGATCTAGGTCTAGTCTAGATCTACTTACCGATAATTTGGTTTGGTCGTTCAAAATTTGCCGTCAGCGTAGCTACATAGGGGCAAATCAAATTTTGACATAATCTTACGCCATTATTTTGACCATCTTCTAATTCTGTTCCTACTTCTGAGAAATTCCCAATTTCAACTAGATCTTCCATAATTCATGATATAAGAAAGCTTGCTAAATGTAAGAACAGAGCATTAAATCCCTCAATGAGTTTGTCTTTCTTGTTTTTATACAGGCATTGCTGAAACAGAAAGTTTAAGAAAGCAGTACCAGAAGATGACGGATGCTTACGGGTGTTTAGGTGCTCTCAGACTCAATGTCGGTAAGAATATTACATTATTTTCATATCCCAATGTTGAATTTTATGGGTGACTTGCAAGAAATCCTTAATTTAATACAATCCATAGTTTAATACAATGTAGTTCTTCATAGATAAAGATCAACACAATAGGAGAAGTGGTGTGCATGCAGACTGCAAGGCTCAACCCACTGCACTATATTCATATCAGAGTAGGGGGAACAAACAGATTTAAAAACAGTGCCCTCCCTAATCTTGTATGTGTGCTTAACATATATTACAAATCTTAACTGAAATAATTTGAAAATTCTTTAACGTTTGATATATATACATGCTTAGAAATTGTGAAATCTCTTTAATCACCATTGACTTATTGTGCTTTTAACAGTTTTATTATGAATGATTTTATCAATCTATCATAGGCATTCTCCTTTTATTCATTCATCTTTATCAATAACTTACTGTGCAAATGTATGTGAATAATTTTAATTGTCTCTGTATTTTTTACCATGTATTTTTAATTGATACCCTGTAAAGCATGTGTAATTCAGTTTTTTACTGCGATACATGTCTACTGAATAAACCATTAATGAAAAAAATCCCGGTGTAGTGGTCCACCTACACTCGCCCAATCAGTTATATCAGGAGGAGAGACCTGCGGGTCATAGTGATTCTGTCCATCAACCTTTCGTCTAACAAGCATTTGGTCCAATCATCACTTTGTCCAATCACCATTTCGCCTATGACCATTTCGTCTAATATCCATTTCATTTTCATTCATTTTGCACAATTCAAGACTTAGTCCAATAAGACCAAATGGTATATGAACTTAATGGCTATTGGACCAACTCGTTATTAGACGAAATGGCATTAGACTAAATGAAAGTAGACCATGTGGATATTGGACGAACTGATGATAGACCAAATGATAGTAGACTAGTTGGCAATTGGACGTATTGGCATTACACGAATTGGAAATAAACACTATTTTTCTCTATAAAGCACCTTGAGCATCTACATGTTAATAATTAAGAAAATGTGCCTAGTAGAGAACTATTACTTTTGTCATTCATAATAAAAATCAGATTTGATTATGGACCCAGTCAGTAAGAACCTAAAGATGTATATATGTATTTTTTTTCTGAAACCATAGGTGATGAATCACTGCTATTCTTAGTCCTAGTGACGGGATGCTCATCCGTAGGTAAGGTCCAGGAATCAGAAATCTTCCGCATCACATCCACCCTCTTCATCTCGTTACGGAATAACTCCAGTGACGACGACCGCGTCAGCGAAGTCCGCAAGCTTCTCAACTCGGGCACATTCTATTTCTCGTGGTCGGCATCAACAAAATCGAGGTTCGATCTCAGTCTCTGCGCCCAAAGGCAGAAACAAGATCACGTCACAGACAATAGGTTTTTCTGGTAAGTTTTTGGGAGTAACTAATTCATGAAGCAGATAGTCAGTGAGAGCTGTTATAAGCTACTGAAATCCTGGCATCTGATTGACTCGTATCAAATTAGTAATTTTCACTGCATCACAGATATAGGTAAAGAAATCAGATCTAGATCTGCCATGATATGGTGACAATTTACCCTTCATTAAATACAAAAACTTTTCATGAAATTATTGATTGCTGCAACTTGAGGTCTTTAGCTTTATTCTCTAACTAAGATGAGTTAGGCCCTGTAGAGTACTGAGGTGATGACGTCACAATTTTTTTTTTGTATTTCAGTACTTTACATGCCATATTCTAGTAGAGCATGATGAAAAAACCCCATTTACAAAATTTGGTGAGAATCGGTCCATGGGGGCCTGCGATATGACCTCATGAATACATAATTAGCCCCATTGAAGTCAAATGTGTTATTGGCCTGGTTTCTGACATTTAGAACCAGGCCTATAATACATTGACTTCAATGGGGCTAATTATGTATTCATGAGGTCATATCTTGGGGCACCATGGCACCGATTTCCACCATATTTTGGGTTGTGGGGGGTTTTTCATCATGCTCGACCAAACTGGTGTAAAAAACGCTGAAATGCAAAAAGTGAAAATTGATGACGTCACACTTTTGTCCTCGTATTTCCGTGGTTTCAAGACTTCAAATCTGTACTCCCCATTGAAAACAGCATAAATAATAATAATAATATGAACATTTGTAATGCGCCGGTATCCATCATAAAAAGATGCTCATGGCGCAATAAAGAAAAGAAAAGAAAAGAAAAAGGAAAAGAAAGGAAGGAAGAAAGATAGAAAACCTACTAAAAAGAGGGGTAGAATAACAATTACAAGCTTGCGTGAATAACCAGGTTTTAAGAGAACTTTTGAAAGTGGTGAGACAAGAAATATTGCGGATTTCTATTGGCAGTTTATTCCATAGGAAAGGCCCAGCATGTTGAAATGATCGATAGATGGTGTGCTGGCTCAGTTTGTTGAGCATCTGTCTCACAACCGGGAGGTCGGGAGTTCAAGTCCCTGTCGCATCAAACCATAAGACAGTAAAAGATGGAAGTTGCTGCTACCCTGTTTGGCATTCAATGATTTCAGGGATAGAACAACGTTGATCTGGCGCTGCACAGCGGCTGCTGGGCCCACGATCAATTGGTAAAATAGGATTTTCAGGAGTATTTCTTTTTCAGATTTCTATTTGAAACAATGAAACATGGATTTCATCATTGTCATTTTCCTTTTATTTTTTTCTCCCAAGGAATCGAGCCTTACATCTTCACCTGCAGCGGTTTGATGTGAACTGCTCCGACTGGTTGCTTAAGACCATGTGTGGAGGGGTGGAGGTGCGGACTGTCTACTGCGGTACCAGGCAAGCTAAGGCTTGTATCATCTCGAGGCTAAGCTGCGAAAGGGCTGGTACTCGGTTCAACGTAAGAGGGACCAACGACGATGGCCACGTCGCAAACTTCTGCGAAACAGAGCAGGTAAGTGTGTATCAGGGCTGTTATCGATAACATCTTTATCGCCAGTCTTGTCGATATTCGCTTGTTTTTTACCACTAAGCGATATCGATAACCGCAGTAAATCTGAAAACTCTCTTATGGTAAAATCAGGAAACAGTACGGTGCAAAGTCCTTATGCAGAAATGGGGCTACAGCATAGATAGAGAGACCGCCTGCGAGCGTGGGGAAGATCATATGCAACACCTTTTGGTCTGCCCCCTCCTACCAGAGCCGTGCACTGCCAAAGATATGGAGTGTATTAACCTCAAAGCCAGATCTTTATCCTCCATTGTGCAGGACATGTGTAGTGACCTGAGAAGAAGAGAAAAAAAGAAGAAGAATAATGAAGTGTTTTGGGGGAAAAATGTCAGGGGTCAATGGTAGGTAAAATGCCTCAGGAATGTGAAATATTGTATCTCATTGTTCTGTTCAGGTGATATTCCTTGATAATAAGGTCACATCGTTCATTCAGACGAGAGGGTCCGTACCGTTGTTCTGGGAGCAGCCGGGTATACAGGTGGGAGTTCATAAGGTCAAGATGTCACGAGGCTTTGAGGCATCAGCCCCGGCTTTTGACCGGTGAGTAGTGATATTATATTGCATGGCTCAGAATGGGACAGCAGAAATATTCCAAAGTAGTTTCAAAGTCGTTTTTGGAAATGGTGTCATATAGATTGGGACAATGTTCTGCTTTGAAATAATTATGATAATAATATGCATTTACATGTATATTCATTCGCTATCTACCTAGAAATAATCTATTCCGAGGCGCATTATCATTATTGCCGTGGCTCGAGCTCGAGCTGCCTTTCAGCGCTCAGTGCATACAGGGGATTGATTAATCCTGCCGGGTACCCATTCACCTCACCCTGCTTGAGTGCAACACAATAAGGGTAGATTTCTTGCTGAAGGAAAACACGCCATGGCTGGGATTTGATCCCATGTCCCTCTGATTGAAAGATGAGAGTCTTAACCACTAGACGACAATCCCCTCCCCCCCTCTTCTGAATGAGATATATGTAAAACTTGATTCTGAAGTATAACACTATAGCCCATCCCTATTAGTCTGCAATCACAGACTCATGTTTGACCCTTAAACCAATAACAGGTCTAGAGCAAAGACTAGACTCCAAAGACTCTGTGTGTGTCAAAAAATAATAGAGCCAGCCACAGTGCACAGTGAATCTAGTCTCACTACTTCAGACTCTGTATTATGTACTATGCGAATTGCAAAAACCAAGGGTCTGTGTTTGCAGACTACACCACTATTGACGTCAATTTGTACATTGATTTGTTTATTTCTTCAGTCATCTAACCATGTTGAAGGCTCATTACGGGGATCAAGTCATAGTCAACCTACTCGGAAGCAAAGAAGGAGAGGATATGCTGAGTAAATCATTCCAGGTAAAAAACAAAGTACCACTATTATAGGGTCCGGTTTCACAAAACTTGTTATGTTTACCAGTTTGCAATATCAGTTTAAAGCTACTGAATCATTTGATTTGATAGGTTGATAGTAAACTTGATATAGAAGTTCATATTAGAATGAAATAGGGTTCTGCTGAACATGACTACAGCTGCCGGTATTACCAGTTCTACTTCTTCTCCTAATTCTCCTCCTACTACACCTATTAATACTACTACTACTACTACTACTTCTCCTTTGTCTTATTCTTCCTCCTCTTCCTCTCCTTCCTTCTCTTCTTCTTCTTCTCCTCCTTCTCCTCCTCCTCCTCCTCCCCCTCCTCCTCCTCCCTCCTCATTCTCATTCTCCTTCTTCTACTATATATAACCCTACCTGGTATTCTTCTATTTTCACCATAGAATCATCTAAAAGCCTCATCCCATGTTCAAGATACCCCCCACATACTGTTTGACTATCATCAGATGTGTAAAGGGAAAACAGATAACCTCCACCTCCTCAAGAAAAAGGTGGCCACGGACGTTGACCGATTTGGTTTCTTTTACAGCGAGGGAGAGGAAGTCATACGGTAAGTCTTGTATTCCTCCTGATATTTTAAAAGGGGAATCCAACCCAAATAAAAACTAATTTTTAGAGGAAAAAGAAACAATCAGACAAATTGATAGGTGAACGTTTGAACAATATCGGACACACAATAAGAAAGTTATGAATTTTTTAAAGTTGTAAATATTTGTAATAACTATACTTATGGAGACTTCAAATTGGCCACATATGTGATGTCATAGTGATGTTAAGGGGCTTTCACAATTACTTGTGCGATCGTTTGCGATCACTTGGTCACAATATATGTTACAAAGAATCGCAATGGATATAAGCAGTCGCACCACCAATTGTGAAAGGGGCAAGGACTACTCTTCCATGTACTGCAATATATAAAGTGGCCAATTTATTTTTTTCAAAAGTTTTACTTCATATATATTTTTTTTCATCAGGACATAAAACAATACACTACCTGGGTTATATTTAGATTACTGCCCCAGGGGAATGAGTACTTAGGAGAAAGCCACAAATCCCTTATAATTTAAATATATGGCCTATGGGGAAAGGTGTCCTTGCCCCTTGTCATAATTTACTTACCCTGTTACCAATTGCAAATCTACATAGTCTTAGGGATCTCAATTTGAAAGCAGCAATAGCTTTCTTATTGCTTGCCCGATTTCTTTGAAATTTTCACCATTTTTTTTCTTTCCAATATAACATTTTATGACGAAGGCTGAATTCCCATTCAACTACTTTCATACATGGGGAAAATAATAATTTTATTTAATAGAGAAAAATGAGTTGCCGGACAAAGACAAATATCTTGCAATTCCATCTGCTTTTGTTCGTTTTTTTCTTCTTTAATTTTGTCAAATACCACAATCTCGATGAGTTGTATAAAAACCAAATGAGTCAAGTCTTCATTTATCCATTATACGAACTATCAACCTATCTTCTAGGACCTCTCTTATTCATACTGCATATAAATGATTTTCAAAATTCATCAAACAAATTATCCTTCAATTTCTTTGCTGATGATTCTAGTTTATTTTTTTCACATAGGAATCCTCTAACCCTGATAGAAACAGTGAATTGTGAATTGAAGAATGTTATCTTGTGGGTTCAAGCCAATAAATTATCACTTAATTTTCAAAAGACAAATTATATGCTTTTTAGCAATTCCTAAAAAATGCTGCCTGGCAATGTAATGTTTAATAATGTCTGTCTTGAAAGAGTAACGTCAACTAAATTTCTTGGGTTATTTATTGATGAGAAATTGAACTGGAAACTTCATGTAAATCATCTCTGCAAACTGTTGTAAAAAAATACCGGTGTTATATACAAGTTGAGATCAGTTTTTCCTAAAGAAATTTTATTTATATTATATTCCTCATTAATTGTTCCTTACTTAAACTACGGTGTGCTTGCCTGGGGCAACTCACTTAAAACGCAATTGCAAAAATTATTCATTGTTCAGAAGAGAGCTATTAGAAGTATATGTAATGTCAGTTATCGTGCCCATACAAATGTTTTATTTCATGACAATCACTTTATATAAAAGTGGAAGATATTTACTTTATGCAGCTAGGATCTCTTTTTATGTATGATTTTGATTCAGGAAGTCTCCCTTCAGCCCTGGCACTGATATTTAAGAAAAATAGTCAAGTACACAATTACAATACTAGACAATCTTCCACTCTCCATATATCTCGTGCAAGAACAAAGTTCACTTTGGGCACTCTAGTTTGCACTGGACCCAGGTTTTGGAATGCACTTGGCCCTGACATTACACATGCTGTCAGTTCTACAGTGTTTAAACGAAAATTGAAATCTTATTTACTGAGTAACTATGGAAGTGATTCGTAAAGCCTATTTTTCGTGTGTTATTTATCAGTTAATGCTAAATTATCAATACTTAACATCCCCCCCTTTCCCGGGCCTGGCTGGTCTCTGTCCTCATGTCCCCTTTTTTGTCCCTTTTGTACATAAATGTGTCCCTCTTCTCTCCCCTCCTCTCTCTTTAGTTATCATATTATATTATATTGCCATTTCTTTGTTGTTTATCCAATGTTCTTTGAATTTGTAATGAGGAACCTTAATTTACAAGCATTGCTTCACTTAGGTCTCCTCGTCTTCCTTTAAAATTATTTCTTTTCTGTCTTAAGCTGTATAATGTATTTAAAAACAATGTTTTCTGCATACTCTGTTTTATATATACCTGTTTTATCATGTACTCTGCTCATTGTTTCATACACACTTATATGTTTGTCATGTATTCAAACTCAAAGTTGGAAGACAAATAAAATGAACTTATGAACTTATGAACTTATCAACCCTCGTTGATGCTGTGTTCATTCCATTGCACTTAGCCTAACGGCTTTGTGCAATGGATTGAACAGAGCCCCAACTCAAGTGAGGATAGATCGCATAATGAACTCATGTGCATGCGTCATTTTCTTGACCTCAGACATCAGACGGGAACAATCAGGACAAACTGCCTCGATTGCTTAGACAGGACGAATGCCGTGCAGACCTTCTTCGGACAAGATGTAAGTTTAGGAGGCATTCTTTGGATACATGGATAGAGACATAAATACATATGGGCCCGCGACAGGCGATTTTGGCTGTCATGTGGTGGAAAAAAGAGGTTGTTGAGATATCTCAGAGTTGTGATGCCAAGCTATCAGATGTAATGTATTTTTAAATGGGAAATGGTGGAGGCATGGATTTAGAATGCTTGGAATTGAGGATGATAATAAATAATTGATATGCACAATTTATTTTGTGCTTAATGCAATGTTTCTAAGTGCTCGAGCATTCAAGGAATTCCTTCCTACTGGGTACCCATTTAGCCTACTACACCTTGATGGAGAGTGGCAAATGTAGATAGATGCCTTACTAAAGGACACAGGTGATGTGGTGAGATTTGAACCCCAGACCTTGTAGTTCATCTACTGAGCCACAACACTTCTACTAGAATCCATATTAAAATTCTTTTGTTAAGATTTTTTTTTTTTTCAATTGATTGATTGATTTTGATTATGTTACAGATGCTGGCTAAGCAGTTAGAAGCTCTTGGTGTTACTAGCAAACCTCAGATCATGTCACGATTCTTAGAAACATACAGGACCATATGGGGTTTGAGTGGTGACCATATTAGTAGGATATATGCTGGTACAGGCGCATTAGAAGGCAAGACAACGGTAAGTCAAGAAAAGATGTTACACCAGTCTTAGAAACATACAGGACCATATGGGGTTTGAGTGGTGACCATATTAGTAGGATATTCGCTGGTACAGGCGCGTTAGAAGGCAAGACAACGGTAAGTCAAGAAAAGATGTTACACCAGTCTTAGAAACATACAGGACCATATGGGGTTTGAGTGGTGACCATATTAGTAGGATATTCGCTGGTACAGGCGCTTTAGAAGGCAAGACAACGGTAAGTCAAGAAAAGATGTTACACCAGTCTCAGAAACATACCCGTCCATATGGGGTTTGAGTGGTGACCATATTAGTAGGATATATGCTGGTACAGGTGCGTTAGAAGGCAAGACAACGGTAAGTCAAGAAAAGATGTTACACCAGTCTTAGAAACATACAGGACCATATGGGGTTTGAGTGGTGACCATATTAGTAGGATATGCTGGTACAGGCGCATTATAAGGCAAGACATCGGTAAGTCAAGAACAGATGTTACACCAGTCTTAGAAACATACAGGACCATATGGGGTTTGAGTGGTGACCATATTAGTAGGATATATGCTGGTACAGGTGCGTTAGAAGGCAAGACAACGGTAAGTTGAAAAACAACTTTACACCAGTCTTAGAAACATACTGGACCATATGGGGTTTGAGTGGTGACCATATTAGTAGGATATACGCTGGTACAGGCGCGTTAGAAGGCAAGACAACGGTAAGTCAAGAAAAGATGTTACACCAGTCTTAGAAACATACCAGACCATATGGGGTTTGAGTGGTGACCATTTTAGTAGGATATACGCTGGTACAGGCGCGTTAGAAGGCAAGACAAAGGTAAGTCAAGAAAAGATGTTACACCAGTCTTAGAAACATATCAGACCATATGGGGTTTGAGTGGTGACCATTTTAGTAGGATATACGCTGGTACATGCGCATTAGAATGCAAGACAACGGTAAGTCAAGAAAAGATGTTACACCAGTCTTAGAAACATACAGGACCAGATGGGGTTTGAGTGGTGACCATATTAGTAGGATATATGCTGGTACAGGCGCGTTAGAAGGCAAGACAACGGTAAGTCAAGAAAAGATGTTACACCAGTCTTAGAAACATACAGGACCATATGGGGTTTGAGTGGTGACCATATTAGTAGGATATATGCTGGTACAGGCGCGTTAGAAGGCAAGACAACGGTAAGTCAAGAAAAGATGTTACACCAGTCTTAGAAACATATCAGACCATATGGGGTTTGAGTGGTGACCATATTAGTAGGATATACGCTGGTACATGCGCATTAGAAGGCAAGACAACGGTAAGTCAAGAAAAGATGTTACACCAGTCTTAGAAACATACAGGACCAGATGGGGTTTGAGTGGTGACCATATTAGTAGGATATATGCTGGTACAGGCGCGTTAGAAGGCAAGACAACGGTAAGTCAAGAAAAGATGTTACACCAGTCTTAGAAACATACAGGACCAGATGGGGTTTGAGTGGTGACCATATTAGTAGGATATATGCTGGTACAGGCGCGTTAGAAGGCAAGACAACGGTAAGTCAAGAAAAGATGTTACACCAGTCTTAGAAACATACAGGACCATATGGGGTTTGAGTGGTGACCATATTAGTAGGATATACGCTGGTACAGGCGCATTAGAAGGCAAGACAACGGTAAGTCAAGAAAAGATGTTACACCAGTCTTAGAAACATACCAGACCATATGGGGTTTGAGTGGTGACCATATTAGTAGGATATACGCTGGTACAGGCGCGTTAGAAGGCAAGACAACGGTAAGTTAGGAAAAGATGTTACACCAGTCTTAGAAACATACAGGACCAGATGGGGTTTGAGTGGTGACCATATTAGTAGGATATACGCTGGTACAGGCGCGTTAGAAGGCAAGACAACGGTAAGTCAAGAAAAGATGTTACACCAGTCTTAGAAACATACAGGACCATATGGGGTTTGAGTGGTGACCATATTAGTAGGATATACGCTGGTACAGGCGCATTAGAAGGCAAGACAACGGTAAGTCAAGAAAAGATGTTACACCAGTCTTAGAAACATACCAGACCATATGGGGTTTGAGTGGTGACCATATTAGTAGGATATACGCTGGTACAGGCGCGTTAGAAGGCAAGACAACGGTAAGTTAGGAAAGGATTGTATTCCATCTTTATCTTAATTCCGGGGCCCTGTCTTTCAAAGAGTTACGATTGATCCAATCAATCTCAACTGAATAGAAATCCATCCATACCGTAATTTTTTCTACAGGAAGTTTGTACAATCTCCTTTGTAAACAAAGAGAATCACACTGAATCTTCAAAAGAACGATGATTGTATGAATATACATCGTATCTAGAAAATAGTTTGAACAGATTTGCAATTTAGATGATGACGTTGCTGGCTGTCCATAGTCCTGGTTGATCGGATCAATCGTAACTCTTCGTAAGACGGGCCCTTAACCTGCCAACTGCCCTGATTTGATCAGGATTGTCCTGATTTTCAACTTTCAAAATGGCCCGAAGTCAGGACGTCCTGATTACTGAAATTTAATGTGAGAAAAAAAAATTGTGGAAAAAATCACCATAGACCCATTCATGCTCCAAGTCTTCAATACATCTTTAAATAGCCCAGTCCTTTTAAGGTTAAATGTGCTACAATTCCGAGGGTAAGTGCCTTCTTCACCCCCTGCACAGGGCACTGCCTGCCTTTCCCTGAACCCCGCTGGGGGCTTCGTTGTCCCCTTAGACCTTTACACTAGCCTATCCAGCATCAACTACGACAAAGAAATGTATGGGCCCGTGCACAAGCATAGTAGAGTCACTATTGTCCCCAGACAATTGGGCCCATGAAATGCTTTGTAGGATCTGATGCTGGATACACGCCTGCTCTAGCTATTGGGTTATCCGGATTTTGCAGTTTTAATGTTGGCAGGTATGTAATCCAGGTATAGACCAAGAGAGTTACAATTTTTTGGTTTGGGATATTGAATTAACGATAGCTTTGAACTAGATCCTTTTCCATGAGTTATGGTCCGGGCTGAAAGTATTTATAGCTTAATAGAGTAGAATTCACTGAGCAAAATGCCGAAAATTTCAGTAAAATCGGATAACAAATAACAAAGTTATTGAATTTTAAAGCTTAGCAATATTTTGTGAAAACAGTCGTCATGAAAATTCATTAGGTGGGCTGATGATGTCATATCCCCACTTTCCGTTTTCTTATGTTATTACATAAAATCATAATTTTTTCATTATTTCATACTTGTGTGAATAATAAGTCTCCCTTATGATGAAATAAGTTGCAGCAATAAATATCTAATGCACTAAATCAGTTGCCAATCCAATTTTTCTAGTTCTTGGAGGAAAAAATTTGAATATAATAAAATACAAAAGAACAAGTGGGGATGTGACATCATCAGCCCACCTAATGAATATTCATGACGACTGTTTTCACAAAATATTGCTAAAATTAAAATTCAATAACTTTGTTATTTGTTATCAGATTTTGATGAAATTTTCGGCATTTTGCTCAGTGAATTCTACTCTATTAATTAAGCTATAAATACTTTCAGCCCTGACCATCCCTTTAATCTCTTATGTTCCCTTACAGGCTGGTAAGCTCCGGGACGGTGCAAGATCGGTGACGCGAACCATACAGAACAACTTCTTTGATGGCACAAAGCAAGAATCTATCGATGTTCTTTTACTTGGAAGCTCATTAGTAGGAACCCTGGCGGACAAGGCTAGCTCACTCTTACCTAGCAGTCATTTGCATGGTGAGGCATATTTGTTAGACTTGTGTCTGGGTGTTTTTTTTTTAATATACTGATGCAAGGAAAATAATCTTCTGTGAAGTTAGTAGACAAGGAGCTTGGTTGACAAGGCTAGCCTAGCTCACTCTTACCGCGCAGTCTTTTACATGGTGAGGCATATTTGTTAGACTTGTGTCAGGTTGTTTTTGTAACCTATGCTGCTGTAGTGAAAAGATATTCTGTGAAGTTAGTTGACAAGGAACTTTGTTGACAAGGCTTGCTCACTCTTATCAAGTTGTCATTCATGTGGTAAGATGTCTGTGCAGACTATTGTCTTTTGGTATTCATTAAGAATGATATTCTCAAATGGCATAGCCAAATGATGAAAAGCCTGGCTATTTTGAATAATTTGATGGTGTTCATGATAGATAACAAATAAATAATCATACCAAATCAATTTTCAAATCAATATGATGTGAAGAGTGATGTTTGAATCCTAGCTATGGCATAATTTCTTTCAAGTAAATGGTGAGTTAAATGGATAGCTAGCAGGAATTTATTCCTTGAAATGCTTGTGCACTGGATAAGGCTGCCATGCTAAATCCGATGTAATAATACCAAGTCCTTTAAAAAGCCACATGAACGTTATAAGTGCACTATACAAGTCTTATGTTCTATCATTGTTGTTATCATAAAAAGTGATATGCACTTTAAAGAAATGGCTATCATTTTTAATCCGGTAAGATATTAAAAGCCATTTCTTCTCTCCCTCTTTCAGCTTCACCGCACATTCTGCAAGGTGTGTGTGAGAGGGAGGGGGACTTCACATCGAGCTCGCGTTTCAGGATATGCGTCGGGACGTGGAACGTGAACGGGGGCAAGAACTCGCACAGCATCGCGTTCAAGAATGAATCTCTCGCCAACTGGCTTCTCGACAACCCACAGGTCGTAGAGGAAACGAATCAAGGTGAAAAGCGTGGTGACATGGGCCCTTATTCTGAAGTCGGGTTTAATCTAAACTCTGGTTTAAAGTTGTGGTTTAACTATGGATAGCCAATAGTGGCATAAACCTCTTAACAGCATGATTTCAATGTATTAGCTCACTTTTCTCTCAAATCATTCTAAACTGTTTCGGAAGGATATGTAAGATAGCTTTCTTCGCTATTCACAAGTTAGGAAAGAGCACAGTAAACATAAAGTAATGTCCAATGTAAGGACAATTTTGACATGTTTGGCTTTTCATAATTTTTACACAGAGTTAGATAATGGTCTAAGTTACTTCAGAATACGGGCCATGATGTTTGCTCCTGCTACAATTGTTTCAGGCTTTTTTTATTTCATCAGAGAATAGTATTGGGCATTCAATAGGATACAGATATTCAATGTTTATAAGTGCAATGGTAGACAAATAGCAAACAGGCATGAGTGTGGTGGTACAGGATTTAGCAGGAGGTGAAAGAAAAATGCTCTTTTCAATGAGGCATTAGCCAAGTTGTAAAGAGTTCTCTTTCGTCCATGAAATGCGAAATGTCGTACCATTCGCTATTTGTGTTGTACGATGCCTTGGAAGTTAGCGAAAATATGAAGAAAAATCGAGTTTTTCCCTGCTTAATCTATGATAAAGGAGAAAAAAATATTGAAAGCGAAAAGCAAAATCTCTGAAAATTTTCTTTCACCTAATGCGAAATCTTGCTCCATCGCACTCATGCCTGTTTCGCTATTTGTATACTGATATTGATCAAAAGTGGATATACATATAACTGCTCTTTGGAGCCAAACTCTTCATGTAAATATTTCATTGGTTTGCTTCATCTTTCAGGTTGTTCAGAGATGGGCGTTGACTTCTCTGTTCCGAATGACATCTATGCTATCGGCTTTGAAGAAATGGTGGATCTGAATGCAGGCAATATCATTAGTGCAAGGTGGGTCTTGTGACTTAAAGGGTTACATTACGGTTGTAATTGATTGAACGTCAGTTTTAGATGCCCCAAACAATTTCAAGTCTTGAAATAAGTAGCATTTTCCCACTGCTTTTTGTAAGGAAAGACAGAATTATATTTTCAGTCAGTTTTAGTTTCCCTATTCAATCACAAGCTAGCTGCAAGTTTGCACTATTTCTTTAGAGATTAAGAACAAACACATTTACCTTCTTTAGTCAGTTTTACTTCCAGTAAATGATCACAAGTCTTGAAATTAGGTTGCAGGTTTGCATTATTTCTTGTTCAAAAAGACAGAATTATCTTGTCCGGCGCCACATTAATTTTAGGGTGCAACCTCGAGAGGAATTTCGCATGGACTCTGCTAAAACAACTCGCGATAACTTTGGATTTAAAAGAAAAGCTTTGTGTGTACACTGCAGAATGCCGTGCACACAGTACTATTGTGTGTGTGTGTATGCACAATAGACTTTCTGCATTTCTGTGTGTATTGTTAATCAAATGTGAAATAAGTTGAAGTTGGCATCTGTGGTATGATTCACTAGTTGAACAAAGCAGGCAAAGAATGAAATTCAACAAGAATTGCATTTTTTTTTCTTTCCATTTCTTGTAGTACAACAAACCAAAGAAAATGGGGAGTGGATCTCCAAAAGACGTTATCAAGAGAACACAAATACGTTTTACTGGTGTGTGAACAGCTCGTCGGAGTGTGCCTCTACATCTTCATCCGACCTCAGCACGCACCGTTCATCAGGTAAATTTTATTTTTGAAATATTTTTAATAACTCGTATTTACCCAGAGTAGCAACTTCACATGTTAGCTGATTTTCAAGCAGGCCCTCCATAACCTAATGTGCAATATGCCAGTTTGCAGTTCCATTCTGCGCATGATCAGAAGGTCATTTGTACTAAAGTGACATGGCGGTTTAATATTTAATGAGTTAAGCACCAACTTTGATGTCTTGATTATTCATACATTCTTTTGAATTGGGTTTTTCATTAGATCCACAAAAAATAACAATGCGTCCATTAGCGACTGGTATTTCACAGTCGGCCAAGTGCACATTGATATAACAACATGCTAATGCATTCGTAGCATAAATGCAACAAATACCTTCATAGAGTGTTCATTGTGTGCTATTTTAGTCACCTGGGCCCGTCTTACAAAGAGTTACGATTGATCCATCAGTGTCATAATATTTTCTACAGGAAATTTGCCCAATGTCATTTGTGAACAAAGAGAAGCACAGTGTATTTTCATGAAAACAATGGATGCATCAATATAAATCATAGCTAGAAAATATTTTGAACAAACATGCATCATACATGTTGATGTTGCTGGTCGTCCATACTTGTGATTGATCGGATCAATCGCATCTCTTCATAAGACGGGGCCCTAATCTATGCAATTTCTGCATCCTGCTATGTAAGGCATGCTTACATAATATCTTGCTTTGAAATCTGCCTATCATAATGAAAGAAATGAAAGGTCATTTGACCAAAATTGCCCATGAGGTAACTTCAAACTGGTCTATTATGACACTTCTCCATTCTCAAAATTGTTCATTCACCCCCTCCCCCCCTTGACATTCAAATTGATAGATTTGTAATGCCAGAAGAACTGGCCATGATGTGATTACTCTTTTTTTTTTAAAATCTTGCACATCTTTTTGAGTCCAAATTTGGATACCCTTTTGAGCGGTTCCAAAGTTATGCACTATTTTGTAGTCGTAAATTGGATAAAAAATTGCTCATCATGATGAAAAACCTCCATTTGAGAACACTATACCCCAGTTTTTCTCAATCAATTCTCTTCTCCAAGTACGACAAACCCTACTGCCCCAAGCATGCAATGTAAGTATCAAAACACCTGTTTCTTGACCTCGGTCCGAAGATAACACAACAGCCCGAGCGCGGTCCGTACAGCGAATGCCGCCATTTTTGTCTCGCCTGCATAGCAGAGCGAGACTATAGGCGCCGCTTTTCCGACGGCGGCGGCGTCAACATCAAATCTTAACCTAAGGTTAAGTTTTTGAAATGACATCATAACTTAGAAAGTATATGGACCTAGTTCATGAAACTTGGACATAAGGTTAATCAAGTATTACTGAACATTCTGCTTGAGTTTCAGGTCACATGACTAAGGTCAAAGGTCATTTAGGGTCAATGAACTTAGACCATGTTGGGAGAATTATTTTCAAAATCTTAACCGAAGGTTAAGTTTTTGAAATGACATCATAACTTAGAAAGTATATGGACTTAGTTCATGAAACTTGGGCATAAGGTTAATCAAGTATAAGTGAACATCCTGCTTGAGTTTCAGGTCACATGACCAAGGTCAAAGGTCATTTAGGGTCAATGAACTTTGGTCAAGTTGGGGGTATTTGTTGAATTACTATCATAACTTTGAAAATTTATAGATCTAGTTCATGAAACTTAGACATAAGGTTAATCAAGTATTAGTGAACATCTTTCCTGAGTTTCAGGTCACATGGTCAAGGTCAAAGGTCATTTAGGGTCAATGAACTTTGGCCGTGTTGGGGGTATTTGTTGAATTACCATCCTAACTCTGAAGGTTTATGGATCTAGTTCATAAAACTTGGACATAAGAGTAATCGAGTATCACTGAACATCCTGTACGAGTTTCAGGTCACATGACCATGGTCAAAGGTCATTTAAGGTCAATGAACTTTGGCCGTGTTGGGGGTATTTGTTGAATTACCATCCTAACTCTGAAGTTTATGGATCTATTTCATAAAACTTGGGATATAAGAGTAATCAAGTATGACTAAACATCCCCTGTGAGTTTCAGGTCACAAAACCAAGGTCAAAGGTCAGTTAAGGTCAATAAACTTAGGCCATGTTGGGGTAATTGTTGAATTGCCATCATAACTTTGAAAGTTTATGGATAGAGTGAATGAAATGTGGACATGGGTGTATTTGACAAGTCTTAAGTCACCGTTCAAATGTCATCTATGGTCAATGAACGTGGTATTATGTCATTATATGAATGGTGTTTTTGTGAATGATTATTTTATAGTAGTTTTCAAAGTTAGCACTGCTGCTATATTAAATGCAGGCGAGACTGCCAGAGGCGTTCCACTTGTTTATTCACTTACTTTCCTTATTTCGAGGTTGATTTTCTTCGTTCGAAATTGAAAATGGACTAACATTGAATTTCTGAATACAATATGCCTTTGAAAACGTGATTAAATATCGAATACAATAATTTCATTCCGAAGGTCCTTCTACAGGCAGAGAAGTCTTACGTAATAGCACAGCTGTTGTTTATCATTTCGTCCTTGGCTTTACTGGCCTGTGGAGGTGAAATTGAGACAACGGGGATTACCTGGCCAAGATGGGTTTATTGGGGCTTGGAAATGTTATTGAGAGTTTCAAATGAAAAATGGGGTCTAGAACCGCAGTTTGCAATCCGAACTGCGGTGTCCCCCCAAATGGGGTTTTGACGTAATGTCAGTCGTGATTTCATTGACATATTCAAATTTAGAAATTCACTTCAAATGCGGGGCGTTGTGGTCTAGTGGTTACGAATCTTGTCTTTAAATGAGAGGGACGTGGGTTCGAATCTCAGCCATGGCATATTTTCCTTCAGCAAGAAATTTATCCACATTGTGCTGCACTCAACCCTGGTGAGGTGAATGGGTACCTGGCAGGATTAATTCCTTGAATGCACCAAGCGCCTTAAGCAGCTGGAGCTACAGCCTGGGTAATATATAGTGCACCATTGAATAGGAAACTAGATGAATCGGCGCCTCATAAATGCTAAATATTAGTATTGTTATATCAAATGTGATGGCATTGAATTTATTTCTGCATTCAAATTAAAAACCAGAGAATACAATGCATAACAAACGACATTTAAAAAAATACACACAAACGACTTTACAAAAAGAATTATAACGGAAATTAAGTGGGATCATAGAAAGTTCTTAAAATGCTTTCACAAATGTACATGTATGACGATTGTTTGCCATTGCTGATCAAGATTGCTCATTGTTTACAACAATACAGGGATGTCGCCGTGGACACTGTAAAGACTGGACTCAAGGGGGCAGCAGGCAATAAAGGGGGCGTGGCAATTCGATTTGTCTTCCATGGAACGTCCATGTGCTTCGTATGTGCTCATCTAGCCGCGGGCCAGTCACATATCAAGGATCGGAATGATGATTATGCCGAGATTAGCTCCAAGATTATGTTTCCTATGGTGAGATTGAGTGTTCCAATAATAAAAGAAAAAAGTTTTGTATGTTACTCAGATTAGAGATTTTGATTGACTCAATGCAAGATCTTTTGCATTAGGCCTTTTTCATGAAACTTATTGCAATAACAGTTTATGATAACAGTTTTAAGCTACTACAATAGTTTTATTTGATAGGCTGATAGTGAACTTGTTAGAAAAAAAATGTACATTTGTTATCATAACATACATTTTGAAATGGGACCCAAATTTTTTAAAGCCTTATGATGGTAACCATCAAGGAAAAATTGATAATAATTAGCTGCTAACTTTTGTTACTACAAAGGTAGGTACATACCAAAGTCATGTGAGTTTTGTATTTGATGTCTCCCATGCCAAGAATTTTCTAAAATGAATTTGAACAGAATTGAATAAAGACCACCCATATCTTTGTATATGTAAGTAAGAATTTTGTGCTGATTTATTCTGTTAAAAAGTGCGTAATTGTTGAAAAATAAGCAATGCATTCTTGATGTTTTTTTTCCTAGCAATAATAACGTTAGATCTATATATCCAAAGATATGATTGCAATTAAAGGTTAAAGAATGTATTTACTGCAAACAATTATTTCATGAGGAAGTCTTTAAAATCAAGATTAATTAACACCCTATTAACATAGATCTAGATCTGGTACATTAACAAATTTATCTTTGTGAAATCATGAAATCCTTGATGAAAACTGACAACACTTATGATTACTAATCCCCAAAAGGATATATGAGACAGTGCATTAATATTGCTTGAAAAAATACCAGACATCTGATGGAATTCTGTTTTTATTTTGTTCATTTCTAAGCAATTACACATTTTCTTTCAGAGCCATTTGGCACAAATTCTTTATTCATACATACAAACTCTTGGTTGGTCCTGTTATTGGATTCTGTGCAAACTCATTTTAAACCTCATTTTAAAGACTGTCTAATTAAATTATTAACCCGTTGCTTACGGGAACCGGTGGGTTCCCTGTGTTAAACATATGGGATTCAAAGAATCTCGGAGGCAACGGATTAAGAGATCTTGAGTTCAGCTTTAACCCTTGACTTTCTATTGCCAGGGCCGTACTCTGGAGAGCCATGACTATGTGTTCTGGTGTGGGGATTTCAACTATCGGATTGACAAGGACAACGATGAAGTCAAAGATCTAGTAGCCATCCATGACTATGAAGCGCTCAAGGAATGCGATCAACTCTTGATTGAGAAACGTAGTGGAAATGTAAGTATCCCATTCTTCAACATACTTTATGTTACCAGCCTGACAAAATTGAATAATAATAAAAATGATAGGCATTTAGAATGTGCTCAACTCTTGATTGAGAAATGCAATGGAAATGTAGTTGTCCCAGTTTTCTAGATGTGTTATGTTACCAGTCTGATAAAGTTCAGTAATAGTGAAATAAAGGCATTGGGAATGTGATCAACGTTGTCGCCAGAGCAAATGTCATGAATATGATTGTATTCTGGGTATTTTGATGGGGGGGGGGGGGCTGAGGGGATTGGCACAGGTTGGGATTTCAAGAGCCAGGCCCTCAATGTCAGCTTTTGAAAAGATGACTTCCCTACATCGATTTTCAATCTAGACTTACTTAAAGGGGACACCATTTTTTCTTGATGGAATAACCGGTACTGAATACTTTCTCCTTTTTTTTCACTATTTTAGAAAAAAAATTGTGGGCCGGGAGTGGTAGCAGGTCTTTCGTATATGTACTTCCTCCTTTCCCTCTTTCTTCTATCATTTGAAGAAAAGAAATTGTGGGTAGGGTTCGGGTAGTGGAAAATCAACAATATATATTATTATTTTTTTTTACAATTATTGATGCTGCGTCACAACATTCCGCTGTGTTTTACGCTCTTACAGACATTCCAAGGGTTTTCGGAAGGAACGATACGCTTTGCACCGACCTACAAATATGACCTGTTTTCTGATGATTACGATACAAGTGAGAAGATGAGGACACCAGCCTGGACGGATCGCATTCTGTGGAGAAGGCACAAACCATTCTACTTCAAACATAGCACAGATAGTAAGACATTAAGACAATTAAATCTGAAATGGGCATATTAATTTAATTATTCTTATGCCTCCGTCTAGCATAGGTGGTGCCAGAGGCACAGGGGCGGATCCAGGATTTTCCAAAACGGGGGGCAAATTTTTCGAAGGAAAACAATTTGACAAGGAAAAAAAAAAAGGTCTTCAACCACAAATTAAACTTGTACCCGAAAAAAATTGACAAGCAAAAAAAAGGTCTTCAGTTTAAAAAAGGGGGCACACCTCTGTTTTCATGGCATTTTTACATTACAAATTTTTTTGCTTCTCAAAAGGGGGGGGCACCTGCCCCCTGTGCCCCCCTCGATCCGTGCCTGCAGAGGCATGAAGCTCAACGCACATTATGTGAGGCGATGCGACACATTTTTTTAATTAATTGCATATGGCATTAAAGGTGGAAGTTTTGAAGTTAATAATGTTAGGAATTATAAAATCATGATGGAACTTTGCGGCAAGCCCTGTGGTCAGAGTAAAGTCCAAATCGGCTTCAAGTCGCAGTCGATGATGACATCATTACGATTTTGATTTGAATTTGGTTTTGGTTTTATTCATACATGTACGGGGAGACTCAAACTGGACTGAATTTTGAATTCAGTAGTCCTACCACTATTCTGAACACTGAACGCTAAGATTTTATTGGTTGTAATGTTCATATAAAATACTATTGCTATTTCTTTGAAATTTGGATTGCAACGAATTGCATAGTATGCGCCGGGCTCTACGCTTTCTGGTTGTCCGTCTGCCCCTTTTTCATTCTCTCAATAACTAAAAGTACTGTTTGACAGAGGAACTTCGAACCTGGTCCAAGTATGCATATAGAAGTCACGATGATCTGATTAGTTTTGTTCACAGAAGTATTTTGTTCTCACGCTGACTAAGAACCGTTTGAGGGTTCAATATCAAACTTTACTCATGTATCCTTATGGGAACGGCAGTGATCTCATTAGATTTTGAGGTCAAAGGTCGAAGGTGAATGTAGAGAATTAATCTAAATTTGGTTTAGCTTTAAGATTTATTGCCGTCAAAGTTGAATCAACAAAGACATGATGAGACCCTTTCTATTTTGCATGCCTTGGATGGTACGCTTAGATATCAATTGAATTTACAGGAGATCCCGCTCATGCGTTCACGAGCATGTTCATCACCATCACTCGACGCCATTTTGCGCTTTTTATACGTCTGTCCTACAGGACATATTATGGTATAACTTAACCTAGGCTCATATAATCTGGTGTGTATGATACTAGCATAGATCCCAGGAAGCCTATTGATTTTTACGTCAAAAGGTCAAAGGTCAAGGTCACAGTGACATGCTTTCATCTTACCCTTCTGAAGTCCTTGTAAATGCAATAACTTCAGTTTAACTTAACCTAGGCTCATATGATTCGGTGTGTATGATACTAGCATGTATCCTAGGAATTCTATTGATTTTGAGGTCAAAAGGTCAAAGGTCAACTCGCCACCTTCCACTTTTCTTGCTTGACCAATAAATCCATATTTCGTTTTACAGGCGGGCGTATTATGTGCTCGCCCCAGTGGCACTCTTTTCAATTCATTATTATTTCTGACCTGTTTTTATCTGGAACTTTGTGGGAAAAAAATAGCGTACCTGGATTATTTTAAATTTGTGATTTCTTGAAGTGGCTAGAAAATTATTGTGACATCGTTTTCTGAATTTTTTTTTGCATTATGCCCCAACACTTTACTTCTTGATACATACTCCTCTCTCCACTTCTGTCCCTCTGGCCCATATTCTAAAGTCAGGTTTAACATAGACCACGGTCAAAGTCTGTGCTAAAATTTTGGGGAGCCAAAAGATCAAAAATCCTGTTTATATTGTATATTTCTTATGTTTACTATTTTGTTTCCTTTTGCTTTCATAATGAAGAAAAATGACTTCAGTCATCATTCCCAGACAATTATGAAATACTTTGGTCTCATATGAGTTAATACATGTATATAGAATGTGTACTGTTAGGGATTTGTGCTCTAATTTGCTCTCCATAGTTAAACCACAACTTGAAACCAGGGTTTGATTTAAACCCGAGTTCAGAATACGGGCCTCTGTCTTTATCTCTCTCTCTCTCTTTGTATTTCTATGTTTAGATCCATTTGAAGCTTTTCCTGATAACTGGGACCCTGGTCGTGTACTGCACTACGGTCGAGCTGAGCTCAAGACCTCCGATCACAGGTATGGAAACTTTATCTAAATTTAGAGTTTAAGAATGTAGTTGCAGCAATCCTGGGCCCTGTCTTACAAAGAAGGGCAATCGACCAGATCAACCACAACTATGGAAAGCCAGCATTGTCAACATCTGCACTCCATGTTGTTATGAAATATATTCTAGATATGATGTAAATCCATACATTCATTGTTTCCTTGACAATTCAGTGTGCTTCTCTTTGTTTACAAAGGACATTTTGCAAACGTCCTGGAGACAAAATTATGATGTTGAAGGATTTCCATATAGTTGTAGTCGATGGGATCAATCCTAACTCTTTGTAAGACGAGGCCCTGGTCTATGCAAGGGTTCCTAAGTTAAAACTGAATATCCCATATTTGTATACCAGGCAAGTTTACCTAACATCTTCTCTTAAAAGATTAACAATAATTGGGTTCCTGTCCAATTGTGAAGAGGAAACGTCATTTCCAAATAAATTTGCTAGAGAGCTTATTACAAAATGGCTTATTGCAATCATCAATGAGGGAAGTGGTGATTTTTTAACTGGTTGCTGAGAATCAGTAACGCTTGTAAGCAAGCAACCAGAGGACTGAACACTTTAAGGTCCTCTCCAAGGGACTTGGTGTGGAGGATATATGGCTTGAGGGTTCTTACACACTTCTTCTGGCCTTATACATTGTTTCTTTCTAGCGTTCTGTTCATTCATGCAATTTTACCTTGATGAGTTCATATTAAAGCTATTTTACAAAAAAGAAGTGAAGCATAGGATTTTCTTCTCAATTAAGATTGGCAGCTTTGTTTGCTACTTCTTCTGTGTACAGACCCGTGGTGGCCATCATCGAGGTCGAAGTCCAGCTGGTCGATGAGGACACCCGGGAATCAATCTTCCACGATGTCTTCTGCCAGCAGGGTCCTCCAGACGCCACTGTCATCCTCTCACTCACTGATCACCATGGAAACCAGGTAGCATTTGCTGAGGATGATATCGATGAGGCGGTGGAGCTGACTGCGTCAGAAGGCGTGGCTATACTTGTCAGGTGAGAGTGAAATGCAGAAGGCTTGTTGCCACAGTTATTCAATTAACTATTTCTGCCCCTGGTCGCTGCACAGCTCATGAAGATTGATGAATTTGCCACACACAGCATGATTAAAGGTAAATGCTAGTTTTGGTAACGATATCAAAATGAGTTCGTACAGAATCCAATGAAATGACCACCAAAGTGTCTGTTGTATAAATAAAACGCATGTGCCAAAGGATTCTGGAAGAAATTGTGTAATTGCTGAGAAATCATCAAATAAGCACAGGATTCGGGTAGAGCGTCGGGCCCGACGCTCAAAGCAATAATTATACACAGTCCCACGTGCGCTTATCTGTGTTGTGGAAGTTCAGTCTGAACATTTTCAGCGTAGATTTCAAGATTTCACAAAGTTCAGTTTATGTAACTGTACCAGATCTAGATCCTCGATGATATACTGACAATTATGCCTGGTTTTACAGACTTTCTCATGAAATCAGTGTTTACTGCAACTACTGGAATTTCTCTTTAACATGCAATTTTGACTTCTGTGATTGGTTAATGCCTAGCCCCACTTTTCCTTAGCCTGGTTTCGTTTCACACTGCATCTCCTAGCACCGCAAAAAGCCAGCTAACCCTGCTTTTTTGCAGGGCCAAATAGTACCGTACTGTTTACCGTGCTAGCCCACTTTGCTAAAACGTAGTGTGAAAGTGGGCTAATCTAAACCCCGTGAAATTGGTGGGGCTAAGACCCACCAATTTGCCGGCGTCAAGGAAAATATCTGCATTGTGAAAAGCATAATATGCTTCTTATATTATAAGAAGCTGTGCTATTTTTGCTTTGACCATACCTTTTCTGTTATGATACTCCTGGAATTTTGTTACTAAGCACAAATGATATTCTTTTACAGGTTTGTTGGATCTGACATGCTGGTGACCTTCCGGCACGGACACAGTGCTTTATCCGCTCGGGATAACCTCAACAATCATAGCGTGAGTAATAGATGA
Source organism: Lytechinus pictus (assembly GCF_037042905.1). NCBI lineage: Eukaryota > Metazoa > Echinodermata > Echinoidea > Temnopleuroida > Toxopneustidae > Lytechinus > Lytechinus pictus. The sequence continues at coordinate 3,969,705 of NC_087250.1, forward strand.
AATGAAAATAAATACAGCCCCGAGTATACATGCTACAGCTTTTCAAGTGACACTCATTTAATTGTGCAAATATAAAAATGAAGGCGTGGTGAAATTTGTGTGCAGTTACAGTTGAAGGGATCATTTCACTTTGTGAGCAGCTGATTAAAAAAATTATCAAACTAAGATGAAACATGTGTATGAGTGCCTGTATTTGTCCTAAAAAATCTGAAACAGAAATATAGGATGAAAAACTCTAATTTAGACATAAGTAGCAATTTATTAGTCTGATTTTGAAAACCGTCTGCAAGATACAT